>NC_134503.1:15233976-15278976 GCF_040206685.1 Ascaphus truei
GTTTTCGTGTGAACAAAATAGCAATTTGCTCCTGCTAACTCATACTAGCTTAGCTGCTTGGGCAGCGGAAAGTAGGGTTGCCAGGTGTCCAGAATTGAACCGGACCGTCCTGTATTTGGACACTCTGCCCAGTTAAAATTTAGAGGTAATACTGGACATGGATGTGTATTTCAGTATTACCTCTCTGGACATGTATGTGTCCTGAATTACCTCTAAAGACATAGTAACCTGACCGGCTTTGGAGGGCCGAGGGATTTCCCTGAGCAGGGAGAGAGCAGGGCTGTTGCGAGGGGGCGGGGCAGCTTCCTCCATCCTGATTGGCTGCTGCTGGGAAATGCAGCCAATCAGGAGGTGGTGTCAGGAGCCTTAGGGTGGGGCCAAGGAGAGGAGGAAACACCACAGAGCGAAGAGAGGGGTTTGTGTCTCAAGCGCGCGTAGCACCTTTCACCATTGTGTCCAGTATTTTCGGAGAAGCCACCTGGCAACCCTAGCAGAGTCCAAGGACCGCATCGGAGGTCCCACGCAGGCCACCAGTTGAAGAACCCGGCCATAGTATGTCAGGCATAAAATACCAGCCCTGAGAACACCAGACTCCAAAGTGTTAACTCTAGCTATAGAGTTCCAAACCGGAATGTAGGCCGAGGGACCCAGGATCTGGGGAGGTTGTCGTGACTCGTGAGGGGAGTATTTCCAAAGGATTTACAGTAGAACTAAATATAGAGACTGGAAAAATGAGGGTTTCTCCGCGTGCTGGAGGAAGGGGGGGGGGGGTTGGGGGGAGTATAGCAGGTATCCTAGCAACGCATTCTTTGTATGTGCAGCTGAAATAGAAGCAACCAAATATTATCAGCCGTTATGTGACTGCGATAATCGGCAGCAGCTGGAAGGCACAGGGGCTGGTGATCCTAGGACTGGGGGTATCCGGCAGCCAGGATACGGTCTGCTTCGTAGATAAGCAGTAGGAATTAGTGCCGTTTGGACCAAATCATTTTAATGAGTGAGAGACTCCCATTGGAGGTTACGGGAGATAACTTCAAGGAGTGAGGTTCATTCCTAGAGTGAAATTTGTCAGGCCACTTACTTTAGGATGTCGACCATATTTTGTGTATATAGACATTCCTTATCCCTACTACGTTTCCTTTGCTCTTTAACGCATTGAGGTCTTCCCCTGCGCTTGAACTTGAATATTCTATATAGTGAATTGCACACAGACTAAAGCCTCCATTATACATTCGATCTAGGACAGGTTCCCCTAACTACCCTCTTCAAACTATGATCATGTGTTGTGCAGGACATGTTACCGATCCATGACCACTTATAACACTCTCATACATGCCAAGTAACTCCAGGTCAACAGTACTGGTTGAGGAAAAGACTGGACCGTTATTAGACTGATCTGGAAGTAGGTAGGTACCATTCTTCTTCCAGGACACAAGTTAAGGCTGACCAGAATTTATTACATAGTATTCCTCTTACTGGACATAAGCTGTGGTTGGACAGTTGTCCATGTCACTGATCTCTCCTAGCATTTGCCTTTCAAAATACAGATCGATACTCGACAGAACTTGGTACGTATCCCTGGCCATCCCCAGTCTTCTTGCACGATACTTGACAGATCGTATCCAATACGGACTCTTCTCGGCATTCTCCTTTCAAAAAAAGACTAATGTTGGACATTTTGTTTACAACACATTAATGAATCCGCCTTGTAATTTCTTGCTGCACTCAGGCTGAGCTTATCCGCATATCACTGACTCTTAATACTCTTCTTACAGAATTATTCAACAAAACCACCATGTTGGAGTTAATGTAATCATCATCTGACCAAGAAAATGATGTAAATTGTAAAAATCTTGACACAAAAAAGTTATTATCAAGATTTTAGACGTGAAAGGTAGGACCAAATTGACAGACTATATGTAGTTAATTGATTGCTTGATACATAGGGATGCATTCTCTTAGGTGTGATGGACATTATCAATCGTTGACGACCATGCACATGGATGGCCATTAATGGCTGATAACAGCTATAGCACTTTAAGGCATAAACCACATAAACCACATTATGTTGGGCCCGTCTGTTTGGTTTGACTTTGACAAAGAGGAAAATGTCCTTACCTTCTTTTTTTTAATTTCTGATCAATTCAGAAATTAGAAAAGAACCAGAGCACTAATAATGGTAATATGTGTGGAGTATTATGCAGCATGTTGAGGGAGCATATCAAAACCAAAAGGTCCTGCTGTGTCGTAACAAAGTGATCCTAAATACCAGACATTTTTCAAGAATGAAAAAACATTTAGAAAGTAAAACTCTAAACTTAAAAAAAAAAAAAAAAAGAGGAGCAATTGTGATTTTCTTTCTCAGTTTAACGTGGATTCTTATTTAATTTTCAAGCGCAAAACATATTCCACAGAACGGTAGTGGTAATTTTACTTGTAGCAGTTACATTTTGCCATTTCTTTTTTGATGTTGACAGTTATATTTCTAGTTTCCCCTTCGTGTCGAGACACTTCATATGTTTGCGTTGAAATATATACGTTTCTGCACCCTCTGGCTTTTTAAGAGGTTGAATACCTCCTTCTGCTAACCAACCCTCTAGCTTCCTAAACACACAGGTACCGGTTTCTGAGAGCTTGCTGGGTATCTGTGTGTTTGTTAACTTTGTCCAGCTGGTCTCAGCTGTTTTGGAGGTTAGTGGCTCCTCTCACCCAGGGTTTAAAGTTCGCCCCTCCCCATTCTCCAAGTAAGAAGGTTTTCTTTTCATGCAGCTGGTTGTGACAGGTTCAATGCCAGGACCATCCTGCCTCTAATTATAGAGGTAAACTAGCTGAGAGCCCCGGCGTTGCCCGGGATGTTTGTGGTGTGGGTGTGGCATTTGGGTGGGGTGTGGCATTTGGGTGGGGAGTGGTCCACGCGGCCCATGTGCGGTGGTAGTGCTGCTATGGCTGTACTGATGGTGATTGTATGTGCTGATTTGGGAGGGTTTGGTGCTGATGTGGGGGTGCGGATGTGGGTGTGCCGATGGGGGAGGTGCAAAGGTGGCGATGTGTGGGTGCTGATGGTGTTGATGGGGGCTGGGAATGGTGGGGAGCCGAGAATGCCAGTGTGCTGGGGGGGCATGGGATACCGGTGTGCTGATGTGGTGGTGCTGGGGTGTGTGTGTGTATACATTGTATGTGTGTGTGTATACATGTGTGTGTGTGTGTATGTGTACGTGTGTGTATACACGTGTGTGTGTATACACGTGTGTGTGTATACACGTGTGTGTGTATACACGTGTGTGTGTATACACGTGTGTGTGTATACACTGTGTGTGTGTATACATTGTGTGTATGTATATATTGTGTGTGTGTATACGTGTGTATATACACATGTGTGTATACACGTGTGTGTGTATACATGTTTGTGTGTATACATGTTTGTGTGTATACATTGTATGTGTGTGTCTGTATAAGTGTGTGTGTGTGTGTGTGTGTGTGTGTGTATACATTTGTGTGTGTGTACACATGTTTGTGTGTGTATACACATGTGTGTGTATACACATGTGTGTGTATACACATGTGTGTGTGTGTGTATACGTGTGTGTGTATACATGTGTATGTGTGTATACATGTGTGTGTGTGTATACGTGTGTGTGTATACATGTGTGTGTATATACATGTGTGTGTGTGTGTGTGTGTGTGTGTGTATACGTGTGTGTGTGTGTATGTGTGTATACATGTGTGTGTGTATACATGTGTGTGTGTATACATGTGTGTGTATATACATGTGTGTGTGTGTGTGTGTATACGTGTGTGTGTGTGTATACATGTGTGTGTGTGTATACATGTGTGTGTGTGTGTATACATGTGTGTGTGTGTATACATGTGTGTGTATATACATGTTTGTGTATACACATGTGTGTGTGTGTGTGTACACGTGTGTGTGTGTGTACACATGTGTGTGTGTACACACATGTGTGTGTACACACATGTGTGTGTGTGTATACACGTGTGTGTGTGTATACACGTGTGTGTGTGTGTGTGTATACATGTGTGTGTGTGTATACATGTGTGTGTGTGTATACATGTGTGTGTGTGTATACATGTGTGTGTGTGTGTATACGTGTGTGTATACATGTGTGTGTGTGTATACATTATGTGTATACGTGTGTGAGTGTATACGTGTGTGTGTATGTGTACATGTGTGTGTGTGTATGTCTCCATGTGTGTGTGTGTATGTCTCCATGTGTGTGTATGTCTCCATGTGTGTGTGTGTATGTCTCCATGTGTGTGTGTGTATGTCTCCATGTGTGTGTGTACGTGTACATGTGTGTGTGTGTACGTGTCTACGTGTACATGTGTGTGTGTGTGTGTGTACGTGTACATGTGTGTGTGTGTGTGTGTGTGTACGTGTCTACGTGTACGTGTGTACGTGTCTACGTGTATGTGTGTGTGTGTCTACGTGTACGTGTGTGTGTGTCTACGTGTACGTGTGTGTCTACGTGTACGTGTACGTGTGTGTGCGTGTGTGTGTGTGTACGTGTGTGTGTGTGTCTACGTGTGTGTCTACGTGTGTGTCTACGTGTGTGTCTATGTGTGTGTGTGTCTACGTGTTTGTGTTTGTGTATACGTGTGTGTGTTTGTGTCTACGTGTGTGTGTTTGTGTATACGTGTGTGTGTGTATACGTGTGTGTGTGTATACGTGTGTGTATACGTGTGTGTGTGTCTACGTCTGTGTGTGTGTCTACGTGTGTGTGTGTGTGTGTGTACGTGTGTGTGTGTGTCTGTGTCCCTGTGTGTCCTTTGGCCCGTGACTCCGCCTCAGGGAACGGGGGGGGTGGGGGGTGGGGGGGAGGTGGTGGGATGGGGGGGGGTGGGGGGGAGGTGGTGGGAAGGAGGGGGGGGGGGGGGGAAGGGAAGGTGGGGGGGAGGTGGTGGGAAGGGGGGGGTGGGGGGGAGGTGGTGGGAAGGGGGGGGGGGTGGGGGGGAGGTGGTGGGAAGGCCGCTCACTCACCCGTCCGGCCGCTCCCACGTGGAACTGAGGCGGGAGGCAGCTTGTTGTGGCCGCTCCCCCGCTGTGTCCCGGGCACTCGCTCCTCCGCTGACTGTAGCGGCGCCGGGGGGTGGAGGGGAGGTGAAGGCCGCTCACTCACCCGTCCGGCCGCTCCCACGTGGAACTGAGGCGGGAGGCAGCTTCTTGTGGCCGCTCCCCCGCTGTGTCCCGGGCACTCGCTCCCCCGCTGACTGTAGCGGCGCCGGGGGGGGGGGGGTTGAAAGCGCGGGAGACACGGGGAGAGGAGGAGGTGCGCGCGGGTGTGGAGGCTGATTTCGGGGAGGAAGAGGCGGAGGCTCCGGCGGGTATGTGAGGGGGCCCCCCCCCCCGGGTTATACATGCTGCTAATGTACACCCCCCCCCCCCGAGAGAGCGAGAGAGAGAGAGAGTGTGTGTGTGTGTGTGTGTGTGTGTGTGTGTGTGTGTGTGTGTGTGTGTGTGTGTGTGTGTCCGTGTGTGTGTGTCCGTGTCCGTGTCCGTGTCCTTTGGGCCGTCACTCCGCCTCAGGCCAATGAGAGGTGTGCGGGGGCGGCCCAAGGGACCAATGAGATTTCCCCTAGGGACACCGGACATCCAGCAGGCAGGCATACAGTGCTTTCACTAATATAGTATAAGATAAGGATTTTAATCAGTTAGTGTTAGGACCTGCAAACTGGTCATGCCTTGAAATAAACTCGCAGGCTTATATGCTTTGGCCAAAGAGTTAACTAAATGACCCTTTTCAAGGGATATATAGGTATTTCACTGTATTTTTGTCACATTGGATGTTGCTCTGGACTTCTTTGTTTCTTGTTTTATACCTCTAGCATCATAGTACTGCCTATAACCTGGTCCACGCTCTGAATATCATCTCCGTGGGTTTATGCAGTTACTGGTTTCTGGTGAGCAGGAGAGAGTTGTGGGTCATTAGCAGCCTGGAATTGGCCTACTTTGCTTTTAATTGTCAAGAGTAATTATTCTGCTCTCCAGCAGCAAAAGCCAAGATGGGCTCTGAATCTGCAAAGGTCATTCTCAGGAGAGAATAGAACAAGCGACGTGCCAGCTGGCTGAATTCAGGGATACAGAGAGAGGAGGAGGGGATGGAGAAGTGGAGGAAGAGAAAATAAAAATAGACAGGAGGAAGAGGGGAATGAGTTAGAGCAATGAAGCAGAGAGACAGGTAGGGAAGACATACAAAGTTGAATAAGAAAGTGCTGTCAAAGTAGGAGGTTGTCAGGGAATGGAGTTAAGCAGGAGAGATGAATGAAGTTGGAGTAAGAGTGGTATATAGAGAAGGAAACATACAGTATGGTGCTGGAGGATTGAGTATAGTGAAAGAGCAGGGATAGAGAGCAGGAGGTATTGAAAGATATTGGGGCTCCATACTACGCATCATAACATGGAAATCTAGCAGATACCATGCCAAGAACAACTGCTGCATTACTTTCCCCTTGGTCTTAACCCCTTTGCTGCAGATAGCACTGCATTTCATAGCAACGCATTGCTGCAAATCTGGCTTGCTGCAGATGGATGAAGCCAGTATCTCATGGTATCTTGGGTATAAATATTAGATTGTACGTCCATTCTGGAACATATAGCATCTTCATGGTTTGATTTTCTACAGTGCTAGATCTATGTGCGAATCTTGGAGCAAATGTGCTGCCGATGAGAACAAGGTACCCGCCAGAACTCCTGTTCAAATAATCAAGAGTCCCCAAAGAAGGTGCTCTCATCTCTAGAGGACCATCTGGTCTAGGTCCTGATCAGATACTAGTCTAGAAGTGAGAGAAGAGTTGGACACGAGTGTTTTTTTTTTTTAAATCTCCAGTGGTTTAAAGCAGCAGAACCGGCTGTATTGCATTTAAAATAATTTTTTAATTTTAGGATTGAAGCAGGGGGTCTCTGGAGCTGAACTGCATTAATTTCAGCTCCGGGGACCCCGTTTTCAGAGATACTTACTTAGGGGGTGCAGGTATCTCTGCGCAGATAAACATCCTGGTGACGCTGACCAATAGGAAGCCGCAAAGGAGGACGCCATAGTTTCCTATTGGCCCGCATGATGCGGGAGATTTAAAGCCGCCATTATATTAGGCACACAGTTCCCTGACTCCAGAGATACCGGCACCCCTATGAAGGTAAGTATCTCTGGAAGCAGGGGGTCCCCGGAACTGAAAGTAAATCAGTTCAGCTCCGGAGACCCCCCTGCTGTCATCCTGTAATTAAAAATAAAATAAATATATATATTTTAAACGCAATGCAGGCTGTTCTGTTTTTTTTTAACTGAGCCACATTACTTCAATGTTTCGGCTGTATAGGACAGCACGTTATGCAAGAGGCGTCCCTGATGAAAGCTGTCCCATACAGCCAAAACGTTGGAATAACATGGCTCAATGAATACCAGCCAAGATTCAAAAGTTGTTCCCAACTCTTTATTTCTGGTCTAAATCTCTGTATGTGCTGCATGACTGGCAAACCTTTTGTGAACATTAAAACAACGCAAATAGGAAAATATACAGTACAGTATCTATCTATATCATAGATATATGCATCAACCTCATTTGTGCTGGTTTTGAGCCACCTGCAAGCAGTAGTTATGCAGGGAAATGCTAGCGACAAAAGGGTAGCAACATGAGGATCGTCACTCAATGCCCACTATACATGAGCGATCTACCATAAGCATCTTGGATAAGGGGTTGGGATATGCATCAGTTGCCTTGGAAACAGATACCTGCATTAAAAATAGAACTTTAATACATGTATGGTTTGATTATATACTGTAGGTCAGTGTTTTTCAACCAGGCTTCCTTGGAACCCTTGGGTTCCCCGGGCATCCCTGAAGGGTTCCCTGTAATTTTTCAGGTCATTTTAAAATTGTTCCAAATATAGAAGAATTTAAAATGAATCTGATCTCAGACGCGCTATTAGAGAGGGTTGGGGTTCCTTACAATGCATCTGATCTCAGACGCGCTATTAGAGAGGGTTGGGGTTCCTTACAATGCATCTGATCTCAGATGCGCTATTAGAGAGGGTTGGGGTTCCTTACAATGCATCTGGTCTCAGACGCGCTATTAGAGAGGGTTGGGGTTCCTTAGAATGCATCTGGTCTCAGACGCGCTATTAGAGAGGGTTGGGGTTCCTTACAATGCATCTGATCTCAGATGCGCTATTAGAGAGGGTTGGCGTTCCTTATAATGCATTAGGTCTCAGATGCGCTATTAGAGAGGGTTGGGGTTCCTCAGAATTTCACATAGCGTTCCTTAACCAAAAAAAAGGGTTGGAAACCACTGCTGGAGGCTTACAAAATGCAGTCAATATGAATTTTTAACTAACATTGATAAACCTGCAGTTAGTTGTCCTTTTGCCTGACCAATTCCCACTTGCAAAACAGGTGACTGCAAATTAAGAAAAGGTTTCTAAGTACAGTAATACATAAGACAACTGAAAAATGAGCCTCCTTCATAGATCACGAATTCCACAAACTGCTCGGGTACCATTCCCAGTGCAGATCTAATCTAAAACCATTACAAAGCCGACATATTTCAGCTGGTTCTGTTCTTTTTTTCTATCGTCGCTCTGAGCGAGATGAACAGAATATAACCATGACAAGCGCGACTGCACAAAACAGAAGACATTACACAAAATGTATTTGTCATTTATTATCATGTTTCCAATGAGATACAGGTGGGTGTATTCATTAAACAGTATAGCAGACTCTGCGTAGTGTCCTTTATGCAATAGAACAGGGGCGGGCAACTCCAGCCCTCAGGAGCCACCAACAGGTATTAAGGACATTCCTGCTTCAGCACAGGTGGCTCAATCGGTGGATCAGTCGTTGACTGCACTGCCTGTGCTTAAGCAGGGATATCCTTAAAACCTGACCTGTTGGTATCCCTTGAAGACTGGAGTTGGCCGCTCCTGCAATAGAATAACCTTGCATGCTGCACCAGTCCAAATCACATGAATCCCTGCGTGCATGGAAAAAAGCTAGAGGCCCAATTGCACTTTATGGTTGTTTTTAGTGGTCAGGTAACAATCAAGCGACATGTACTCTTAAATCTTTTCAGGTTGCACTTAGAGCATTGGGCATCCACAGATCATGGAATATATGCAGTTGCAAACCTAATTGCCGAAGATCAGATTCAGTCATTGAGACGTTCAACCATGGTCTTGACCCATGGACCTCTAGTAAGTGAAGAATTGGGAGACCTCACTTGATTTCTTAGTTGTTCAATTCTTCTGCCCCATATTAATGTTTCAGGGCTTCCACTGACTTGCATGTTACCCTACTTAATGAAGATACAGCTCACTCAACCCCCTTATAACGCTGTGCTTGGGGTCCAAAGAATCACATCGCGTTATAAGCGGATCGCGTTAGAAATAATGTACAATTGTATGCATTGTACAATAAAGTACAATAAGACACCAATAATCGTATTGTAAAGTAATCATAAAAACTAAAATTGGGAGCCACGCT
Organism: Ascaphus truei; assembly: GCF_040206685.1. NCBI lineage: Eukaryota > Metazoa > Chordata > Amphibia > Anura > Ascaphidae > Ascaphus > Ascaphus truei. Next base: position 15,243,465 of record NC_134503.1, read on the forward strand.
TGCATCGCGTTGTAAGCGGATTCGTGTTGTAACGGATCGCGTTATAACGGGGTTGAGCTGTACCCATTTAATAGGGGTATCCAGCAGAGCCCAATCCATCCAGTATTGGTGGCTGCTGCTGTTCTACTGGGTCAGCTGCTAACTAGAAAAGGATGGGCTTCCTTCTATAGACAGTGGAGAAAGGTCTTAAGTAAACACAAAACACAAAGGAAGGGAAGTATAACCATTTGTATAAAAAAAGGAAGAGGGGTACAGCTCTGTGACAAGAAGAGAGTTGTATCCCTCCAGTGGAACATCAATGGGGAATGATTTGTACATGATCTATTTCATCTCATGATGTCGATATGCTTTGAAAACATCGCTGTTAACAACAAGACACAGAAATGTGCATCTCCACCAGCACTGGAATAATGCAACTCCTGCTGTACCTTATTGCTATGTATGAGACTGCATGATCCAGCGGTAACAAAACAACTGATGGCTATACTGTATACTCTTAATACATAATGAGAAAGGGGTTTAAAAGTCAACATTTCTATCTCCGAGCCAGGTCATTGTTCCTAAATACGCACACCCCATGACATCCAATTTTATGGCTGTGCTTGCATGTGATATATGAAAACAGCCGTAGACTTTCATAACCAAGTGAAATTCTACAATGCTAATCAGACACATGCCCCGCTATTTCTGGTGTTTAATGGTGAGCAAATTCCTGCAATGTGCAAAGACATAAAAAAAAAAGATCTTTGATAAGAAGTCTATCCCTGTGTCACTTGTCAGCAATGCTACAGTGAAGTCAATGCAATCACAGTGATAGGAGGGCAATCCCAGGCATACCATTAGCCAGGATGTCTTATTGCCTGCAGGCAGTCATAGGAGAGGTGCTACAATATGTTCAATTGTGAGGGGAAATCACCAACTTGTCAACAACATAGCACCACTGTCTTGGGGTCCACTGGCAGGAGATGGGGAGGTGAAGCGTTCCACATTATGACGCGTCTGCAAGTACTTGAAATGAGCTGGCAGCAGAAGCACATTAGCTGTGGTTACCAAGTTGGTAAATGCAGCTGGAATGACTTTGTTGGACAGGAACATACCTAGAGAATCAGCCTGGACTTCAGTGCTAGAAGCCAGCAACCCATTGGTAACATGTGGTCTACCAAATCCTAAAAGTACCGTATCATGTCAAACGCATGGGAATGACAGCAAAGGAAGTTACCATGGAGTGTTCCAAACACACAATCTTTCTACAACTACAGGAAATATGCAAAGAAATCAGTATGTTCTTAATAATTGTCACCTCTTTCCGCTCAGTTAAAGGAACAGCCCCCTTCACTGCGGGGGATATTTTTACACTCTTAACTCAACTGGAGGATCATCAGGAAACTCCCCGTTTGAGAGATATTTAGTGTTGAAGTACTGGTTATCTGGTGACTGTAAATGGTCAGCGGCAGCATTGCCAGAGAGCAAGAGGTGAATAATGAGCATCCCTGCAAGACGCCGGCGTCCATTTATACGCACTTCTCCGGTAAATGTCCTCCTAAACCGAGGGCTTCCCGTGGTAAGAAAGTAAGTGGATCCACACCCACATTTGGAAAGATGGACACAAACAAAACCGATGGGAATGGATCTTCAAAAACAGCAGCTCACGGTCAGTCTAAAAATGAACTTGCTGCAAAATAAATGAATACTAAGCATGGCTATACACTTCGAAGAATTGTTTTAAAGAGCGGGGAACCCAAGATTAGTACAGTACCGACACGTTGGTAATTGCAGCTTCTGGGCCTCCCTACGTAAACCTGGAGCACGAACTGCTGTCTAACACAGGGACGGCCAACTCCAATCCTCAACGGCCACCAACAGGCCAGGTATTGGGGAAATCCCTGCTCCAGCACAGGTGGCTCAATCAGCGTGCGCTGAAGCAGGGATATCCTGAAAACCTGACCTGTTGGTGGCCCTTGAGGACTGGCGTTGGCCGCCCCTGGTTTAACACAAATCATGGAAACCATATCGTGCAGAAAGCAGCCAACTAAATGACTAAGTTATAAGGTAACCGTATCAGAACCACACACAAAAAAAACAAGGATATTGGAGTCCAGTGAGTGTGTTAGACAGCCTAAAATACATTTATTTAACCCCTTCAGTGCCGAGCGAGAAAGCACAGAGAGGATTAAGTAGAAGTATATGGAAGTGTATAGAGTTGTTCAGTACCATTATATAGTGCAGAATGCTCATTTTGTTTCCAGTTGAGTTTTTTTTTGCCCTGTGAACACAAAGTGCGGCTTTAACCCCTTCACTGCTGGAAGGTTCCTGCTGTTCTCTTGTAGCATCTTAGGGGTTACAAAGACAGTGGGTCAGGGGAATGAGTACGAGCTTGTCTTCTTGCTCCAGGTCTATGTCCTCCTGGCATATATATCTAATGAGAGCCTCCGGTCCCATGGAGTGGAAGATGTGGTCCGTGCGCAGGTAACAGGAGTGCCAGGTGCCTCCCCTCCTTAAAGCTCCTCATAATCGCCTCCCGAACGGGGCTGGGTGGCCCCGCCACCCCCCAGGAAGGCCTCCAGTTCATCAAAGTCGTCCTTCTCCTTGCTCTTTTTGGGCTTTTTCTTCTTCTCTTCTTTCCCCTCTTCCTTCTCTTTGCTTTTCTTTGGCCGGCTCTTCTTCTTGGTGGCCTTGTCTTCCTCTGGTGCCTGACGGTAGAGAAGAGACAACATCCAGGGATATCAGAAAGCGAAACGCGAGGCACACATGTGGGTGTAGAGAGCAGATCAGCTGTGTCCAATGTGGATCTGCAGTTCCACATAGCAACACACACTAAAGTTGAAATACATGGACAGCCCTCAGACCCATAACCCATTCTCTACCCATTTTAACAAATCACTAATGTAACACCTTTCAACAATTCTACATACAAATGTAGCCAGCTTCATCTCCACCCTGCCCCGTACATGTGCTGGTGAACCGCGGAGCATTCACAGCCAAGTGCAGAGTAGAGGGGAATGGCCCACTAACACAGCGGGGGTCCCGGCTTCTGAATGGGAATGCCGCTGTGTTAATCCGAGCGGGCCGCAGCAGTCTGGAAGAGCTGCACAGTGAGAACAGACGGACGCAATCACTCTCTCTGCGCATCTCTAAGCGGTCAGGCTGTTTTCAACTGCAGTTTCCTGGCTGCATACGCGACAATCGTCCTGGCTGCATCTGTATTACTGTACCATAACCATCCTGTGTTACAAAGCTAAGAGCATTTCTGCTGCTGGCTTCATAACGAGCAGTATTTATAAACAAACCAATCTCCTCTACATTATGTCTCTCCCTTTTAGTTGGAAATTCCATGAATCAGGGCCCTCCCACTGCACCAGTGTATGTTAATATTGTTATTTTATTCATATAGTCTTCACACCCGCATTCTGCTGTGCTGCGGAGGAAGATGTTTGCTTATTATCATTTGTTTTATCATGCCGGGGCTGAACTAGGGCTGGGCGAGCTGGGAAGATGCCCCGGGGGGGCGCAGATTTAAGTTTATTGTGGTTTTCAGGGCATATTGTGAACGCGCAGAGATTGCCATTCCGTGCAATCTGACTCGGAAATTCTAGTCACTTCAATGGGGCTTCCGGGTCATATCATACGGAACGAAGGCCTCGGAGCGTTGAGAAAATGCCCCTTGAAACTCAGCCATCAGTTGGGGGTGGAGAGGCGCGGAGTGTAACGTCCCCGGGCACAAAAATACAGGGTTCTGCCTAGGATTTAATCAAATGTGCAGATTAAAAAACATATGTATGCTTTTGTTTTCTGGGGGCAGAAACATAGCTATTGTTTAACTCCATTGGCAATAATGATTCAATGAGAACAATAGGCGCCCTAAAGAGAGATAACATAAAAAATACATTTATATAGTACATACAGCAGCGCACCGCGCCGATCTCCTTTCTGTTTCTATTTCATTTTCTTACTTTAACAGATCGCATCTTGCCCTTTGGAAAACGGTTTGTATTTTTACAATCTCATGCTTCATTTCGAAAATATATATGAAGTGCCTGGGAGTTTAAAATTAAGCCTTTTATTTAAAGAGCAGGATATGATTACGGGGCAAGATACTAACATTATAGGAGTTAAGCTCATACAGGCTTCTGGGTGGGGTAGGGGGTGGGGGGAGATTGCTACTTCTAGGTTTTGTTTGCCTCACTAAAATACTTTGGTTTGATTGCATATGGACATGAAATGCATAATACAGCAAGGACGGTATGGTATGGGACAGATTATATAGAACTGCACCTGGAATAGGGCCATGAAAACCATACCAACAGTGCAGCGCTGCGAGAGTCTTTGCTGAGGTATAACGATACAAACCTCGGCAATACTTGGTGAATGGAGGACTACACCCCGAGTTTTACCCATGGGAAGGAGCTCAGATGTTTGTATGTTACTTAGCTGAGGGTAGACAGAGATGGATGAGGCGAGCGTGTTTTACACTGTACATGTCTAACTTGGCCTTGGGACAGTTCGAGACGAATGAGATTGGCGATTTTGGTGGGATCGGAACTTCACCTCCTTTGCCTTTTTCTTCTTTTTCTTCTTCTCCTTTGGAATCTTGCTCTCCTTATCTGCAAAAACAAAGTAACACACAGGCGCTGCTCACTGCTGTACGTGGTGTAGGAGCTCAGCGGTCAAAGCACTGAGCCAGGAATGTAAGATTTGCAGTGACCTTGGACAAGTCAAGATCACCTGGTCAGGATCCAAAATAAACTAACAATCCCACGTTTGTATAGCTATATGTATACACGTATACACACACACACACACACACACACACACACACACACACACACACACACACACACACACACACACACACACACACACACACACACACACACACACAGAAGTGGTCTCACAAACTGTGGGCAGGTCATTTATAAAGACAGGAAAAGGCCACAAAAGAGAGCATTGGGGGACCCCACAGGTAACATCCAAGTGGTTATAGTTGGAGACTGAGATAGACACATATTGATCAGGATGTTCCCGATAAGAGATAAACCAGTTTAAAGCATGCAGCCAAATACCAGAGTACAGAAACTTTTTTTTTTTAACATAATAGTGTGGTCAACAGCATTAAAAAATCCAGGCATATTGCAGCACCAGTGAACTGTCTATGTCCCATTCCACACTGGATCTCATTGCACATTTTGAAGTGGTTTGGTCAGAAGCCAGATTAGAATTGCCTAAGAAAATGTGTCTTCACATCAAAGTTGCTTAGTTGGGAATGAACACAATTGTCCATGACTTTGCATAATAAAAGGTGGAATGGAGCAGGGGAGCGCAAACTTTTAATGCTGCGCCCCCCTGTCTCTCTCCCCTCGGCTCTTGCGCGCCCCCCCCCACGCCTACCTTCATCCGCGTCAGATGACGCTGCGGGGTCATGTCACCCGCGGCATCATTTGACGCCTGCGACGTCACTTTACATGGTGTTGCGGCGTCGTTTGACGACGCGTTGCCATGGCGACGCAACACAGCCAGCTGAATCCCAGTAAGTAAACAGTTGCAGGGGCCTCACGTGATCCCCCGGCATTTAATTTAAATGCCTGGGGTAAGAGCGCGGGACCTCTGCAACTGCCCGTGCCCCCCCCCCAGCAAAATCTCCCGCCCCCCCAGGGGGTTGCGCCCCCCACTTTGCGCACCGCTGAAATAGAGACTGATCAGTAGTTGGAGACAACGTTTTTGTCGCCACGTCTGAAAGCAGGGAGAACTCTGGCGGTTTTCCAGCCCTTAGGGATTTGTCCAGAAGACAAAATAGAGTTGATTACGGAGACAATGACTGGGGCATCAAGACATAGGAACTTAGATCGCAATGGGTCAGGCCCACATTGGTTGTTTAGCTTTAGTGTTAGGATCTCCTGTACAATCTCATCTTCAGACACTGAGATAGATTGAAATTCATGAGCACAGTGAGGAGGGGGCACCGATATAGGAGTGTGCTCGGCCTGGGCCTCCGGATTAAAGACACGTTTGTGTCTTGATAATAAGGAAGTAGCACAACCCACAAAGTATTCATTGAATGTGGAGAGAACAAAAAAAAACTCAGCACCGAGTCAGGGATGCTTGCGAGCGTGCATGTATATACGCGTGTGTTTGTATATGTATGCATGTATGTATGTATGTGTGTGTGTGTGTATATATATATATATACTAGCTGAGAGCCCCGGCGTTGCCCGGGATGTTTGTGGTGTGGGTGTGGCATTTGGGTGGGGTGTGGCATTTGGGTGGGGAGTGGTCCACGCGGCCCATGTGCGGTGGTAGTGCTGCTATGGCTGTACTGATGGTGATTGTATGTGCTGATTTGGGAGGGTTTGGTGCTGATGTGGGGGTGCGGATGTGGGTGTGCCGATGGGGGAGGTGCAAAGGTGGCGATGTGTGGGTGCTGATGGTGTTGATGGGGGCTGGGAATGGTGGGGAGCCGAGAATGCCAGTGTGCTGGGGGGGCATGGGATACCGGTGTGCTGATGTGGTGGTGCTGGGGTGTGTGTGTGTATACATGTTTGTGTGTATACATTGTATGTGTGTGTGTATACATGTGTGTGTGTGTGTATGTGTACGTGTGTGTATACACGTGTGTGTGTATGTGTATACACGTGTGTGTGTATACACGTGTGTGTGTATACACATGTGTGTGTGTATACACGTGTGTGTGTATACACGTGTGTGTGTATACACGTGTGTGTGTATACACTGTGTGTGTGTATACATTGTGTGTATGTATATATTGTGTGTGTGTATACGTGTGTGTGTATACACATGTGTGTATACACGTGTGTGTGTATACATGTTTGTGTGTATACATTGTATGTGTGTGTCTGTATAAGTGTGTGTGTGTGTGTGTGTGTGTGTGTGTACATTTGTGTGTGTGTACACATGTTTGTGTGTGTATACACATGTGTGTGTATACACATGTGTGTGTATACACGTGTGTGTGTGTGTATACGTGTGTGTATACATGTGTATGTGTGTATACATGTGTGTGTGTATACATGTGTGTGTATATACATGTGTGTGTGTGTGTGTGTATACGTGTGTGTGTGTATGTGTGTATACATGTGTGTGTGTATACATGTGTGTGTATATACATGTGTGTGTGTGTGTGTGTATACGTGTGAGTGTGTGTATACATGTGTGTGTGTATACATGTGTGTGTGTGTGTATACATGTGTGTGTGTATACATGTGTGTGTGTGTATACATGTGTGTGTGTGTATACATGTGTGTGTATATACATGTGTGTGTATACACATGTGTGTGTGTGTACACATGTGTGTGTGTGTACACATGTGTGTGTGTACACACGTGTGTGTGTACACACATGTGTGTGTGTGTATACACGTGTGTGTGTGTATACACGTGTGTGTGTGTGTGTATACATGTGTGTGTGTATACATGTGTGTGTGTGTATACATGTGTGTGTGTGTATACATGTGTGTGTGTGTATACATGTGTGTGTGAGTATACGTGTGTGTGTGTATACATGTGTGTGTGTGTATACATTATGTGTATACGTGTGTGAGTGTATACGTGTGTGTGTATGTGTACATGTGTGTGTGTGTATGTCTCCATGTGTGTGTGTGTATGTCTCCATGTGTGTGTGTATGTCTCCATGTGTGTGTGTACGTGTACATGTGTGTGTGTGTACGTGTCTACGTGTACATGTGTGTGTGTGTGTGTACGTGTACATGTGTGTGTGTGTGTGTGTGTGTGTACGTGTCTACGTGTACGTGTGTACGTGTCTACGTGTACGTGTGTGTGTGTGTGTGTCTACGTGTGTGTGTGTCTACGTGTACGTGTGTGTGTGTGTCTACGTGTACGTGTGTGTACGTGTGTGTGTGTGTGTGTGTGTGTGTGTACGTGTGTGTACGTGTGTGTACGTGTGTGTACGTGTGTGTCTACGTGTGTGTCTACGTGTGTGTCTACGTGTGTGTCTATGTGTGTGTCTATGTGTGTGTGTGTCTACGTGTTTGTGTTTGTGTATACGTGTGTGTGTTTGTGTCTACGTGTGTGTGTTTGTGTATACGTGTGTGTGTGTATACGTGTGTGTGTATACGTGTGTGTGTCTACGTCTGTGTGTGTGTGTGTGTCTACGTGTGTGTGTGTGTGTCTACGTGTGTGTGTGTGTCTGTGTCCCTGTGTGTCCTTTGGCCCGTGACTCCGCCTCAGGGAACGGGGGGGGGGGGGGGGGGGGTGGGGGGGAGGTGGTGGGATGGGGGGGGGGTGGGGGGGAGGTGGTGGGAAGGAGGGGGGTGGGGGGGAAGGGAAGGTGGGGGGGAGGTGGTGGGAAGGGGGGGGGTGGGGGGAGGTGGTGGGAAGGGGGGGGGGGGTGGGGGGGAGGTGGTGGGAAGGGGGGGGGGTGGGGGGGAGGTGGTGGGAAGGGGGGGGAGGTGGTGGGGAGTTGGGAAGGGGGGGTGGGGGAGGTGGGAAGGGGGGTGGAGGTGGTGGGAGGTTGTAAGGGGGGAGTGAAGGGAAGGTGAAGGGGGGGTGAAGGTGGGGGGAAGGTGGGGGGAAGGGGGGGGTGGAGGGGAGGTGAAGGGTGGAGGGGAGGTGGGTGGAGGGGAGGTGAAGGGGGGGGGGGTGGAGGGGAGGTGAAGGGGGGGGGTGGAGGGGAGGTGAAGGGGGGGGGGGGTGGAGGGGAGGTGAAGGGGGGGGGGTGGAGGGGAGGTAAAGGGGGGGGGGTGGAGGTGAGGTGAAGGGGGAGGTGAAGGGGGGGGTGGAGGGGAGGTGAAGGGGGGGGTGGAAGGGAGGTGAAGGGGGGGGTGGAAGGGAGGTGAAGGGGGGGGTGGAAGGGAGGTGAAGGGGGGGGGGGTGGGGGGGAAGGGAAGGTGGGGGGGAGGTGGTGGGAAGGGGGGGGGGGGTGGGGGGGAGGTGGTGGGAAGTGGGGGGGGTGGGGGGGAGGTGGTGGGAAGGGGGGGGAGGTGGTGGGGAGTTGGGAAGGGGGGTGGGGGAGGTGGGAAGGGGGGTGGAGGTGGTGGGAGGTTGTAAGGGGGGAGTGAAGGGAAGGTGAAGGGGGGGTGAAGGTGGGGGGAAGGTGGGGGGAAGGGGGGGGTGGAGGGGAGGTGAAGGGTGGAGGGGAGGTGGGTGGAGGGGAGGTGAAGGGGGGGGGGGTGGAGGGGAGGTGAAGGGGGGGGGTGGAGGGGAGGTGAAGGGGGGGGGGGTGGAGGGGAGGTGAAGGGGGGGGGGGTGGAGGGGAGGTAAAGGGGGGGGGTGGAGGGGAGGTGAAGGGGGAGGTGAAGGGGGGGGTGGAGGGGAGGTGAAGGGGGGGGTGGAAGGGAGGTGAAGGGGGGGGTGGAAGGGAGGTGAAGGGGGGGGTGGAAGGGAGGTGAAGGGGGGGGTGGAAGGGAGGTGAAGGGGGGGGGGGGTGGAGGGGAGGTGAAGGGGGGGGAGGTGAAGGGGGGGGAGGTGAAGGGGGGGGGTGGAGGGGAGGTGAAGGGGGGGGGTGGAGGGGAGGTGAAGGGGGGGTGGAGGGGAGGTGAAGGGGGGGTGGGGGAGGTGGGGGGTGAAGGGGAGGTGAGGGGGTGAAGGGGGAGGTGGGGGGTGAAGGGGAGGTGGGGGGGTGAAGGGGAGGTGGGGGGGTGAAGGGGGGGTGGGGGGGTGAAGGGGGGGTGGGGGGAGGTGGGGGGGGGGGGGTGAAGGGGAGGTGGGGGGGTGAAGGGGAGGTGAAGGGGGGTGAAGGGGGGTGAAGGGGGGGTGGAGGGGAGGTGAAGGGGGGGTGGAGGGGAGGTGAAGGGGGGGTGGAGGGGAGGTGAAGGGGGGGTGGAGGGGAGGTGAGGGGTGGGTGAGGGGAGGTGAGGTGAAGGGGGTGAGGGGAGGTGAAGGGGGGTGAGGGGAGGTGAAGGGGGGTGAGGGGAGGTGAAGGCCGCTCCCTCACCCGTCCGGCCGCTCACTCACCCGTCCGGCAGCTCCCTCACCCGTCCGGCCGCTCCCACGTGGATCTGAGGCGGGAGGCAGCTTGTTGTGGCCGCTCCCCCGCTGTGTCCCGGGCACTCGCTCCTCCGCTGACTGTAGCGGCGCCGGGGGGGGGGGGGGGGTGGAGGGGAGGTGATTTGAAGGGGGGTGAGGGGTGGGTGAAGGCCGCTCACTCACCCGTCCGGCCGCTCCCACGTGGAACTGAGGCGGGAGGCAGCTTCTTGTGGCCGCTCCCCCGCTGTGTCCCGGGCACTCGCTCCCCCGCTGACTGTAGCGGCGCCGGGGGGGGGGGGGGTTGAAAGCGCGGGAGACACGGGGAGAGGAGGAGGTGCGCGCGGGTGTGGAGGCTGATTTCGGGGAGGAAGAGGCGGAGGCTCCGGCGGGTATGTGAGGGGGGCCCCCCCCCGGGTTATACATGCTGCTAATGTACACCCCCCCCGAGAGAGAGAGAGAGAGAGAGAGAGAGAGAGAGAGAGAGAGAGAGTGTGTGTGTGTCCGTATGTGTGTCTGTGTCCGTGTGTGTGTGTGTGTCCGTGTGTGTGTCCTTTGGGCCGTCACTCCGCCTCAGGCCAATGAGAGGTGTGCGGGGGCGGCCCAAGGGACCAATGAGATTTCCCCTAGGGACACCGGACATCCAGCAGGCAGGCAGGCATGCATGCATGCAGGCATACAGTGCTTTCACTAATATAGTATAAGATATATATATATATATATATATATATATATATATATATATATTTGTGTGTATGTACATATATGTATATGTATATATACACATATACACACACGTATACGTGATCATATTCATAGAAACATTCACAGATCCCTCTGTATGCACTGCCTTTTATCTCCTGTCCCTTAATAGCTGTTAAGATCTCCATACCGTCTTCATTGCTGTCCCTGGCCACTTTCTCCTCAAATCCCAGGCCAAAGAGGTCTGCTTCCTCCCTCACTTTAAAGGTGGGTACAATGGGCTTTGCCAGCTGCTGAGGCTGCGATGGGGCAGGTTCTTCATCAGAGCTGTCTGACATATTGTTCAGCACGGGGAACACATCCTGCGGGCACAGAACAAGATTTACTCTCCTCAACAGTGATTGGATGGGACATCTTGATGTGTCACCAAAACATTTGTGAGAAGAGTAAAATAAAAGAATATGGGGAAACGACATCTAAGTTGAAAGCAGCAATCCCACCCATACTTCAAACTGAAATGCAATTGTAACAAAATAATAATAAAGGATTTTAGTGTCTATACAAAGAAAAATGGAGAAAAATTAGCGGTGGGGCTATTTAAATTAATCTACGGGCGTTGCCATGCAAACAAACCAATTATACAACATACAAATACACCTCTAACATCCAACTCCCTTCTCCCCTCCAACTCTATTGGGACAATCTGTGTGGCTGTACCAATCTCCACCCTATGTAACATCCCCTCCCTCCCCCAAACCATGGCTTCAGCTGTCAGACTGGGCCATATTCTAACCCAGCGGTGCTCAACGCCAGTCCCCACCCCCCCCACCCCCCAACATGTCAGGTTTTAAGGATATCCCAGCTTCAGCAGAGATATCCCTGAAGCAGGGACTGATTGATCCACCTGTGCTGAAGCTGGGATATCCCGAAAACCTGACCTGTTGGCGATGCTTGAGGACTGGAGTTGAGCACCGCTGTTCTAACCTGAGCCACACATTAACCTACAATGAGCAGCCAACTTACCTTCTGGTTTCAACATTGTCCCTCATCCCCTCCACATTGTAAGCTCTCAGGAGCAGGGCCCCCATTACCTCTCTGCATCTGCTTGTGCATGTTTATCCTCACTTGTATGTAACCATGTATGTAATATACAGAACTCTGGACCCCCATTGTACCGCGCTGCGGAATATGTTGGCGCTTCACAAATAAGCAATCATTGTAAGAATTATGAGATGTATTATGCAACGTTTTACCATTCACCATAAACCGCAGCCTTGTGTAGCTGCTGCTCACCTGCTTCTTGGTGACTCGATTTGAATCTTCACTGTCGAAATCTGGGTCGTCCATGATGAAGGAGAGCAGCTGCGTGGCTATGGGTCCCTCCAGGTCACTTTCGGACTCTTCCTGGACGCCGGCCTTGCCTTGCTTGGGTTTGGCTGGGGCCGGTGGAGCCAGCGCTGTTGTGGGCAGCAGGCACTGGGAGCGGACGTTCCTCTCTGGCCGGGTTTGCTTGCTGCCCTGATGCGCCTGGGACGATTTCCTAAAGTATTCAAAACACGCACACGGCAGTGAGAGAGACCGAACACGCACACGGCATGGCAGTGAGAGAGACCGAACACGCACACGGCATGGCAGTGAGAGAGACCGAACACGCACACGGCATGGCAGTGAGAGAGACCGAACACGCACACGGCATGGCAGTGAGAGAGACCGAACACGCACACGGCATGGCAGTGAGAGAGACCGAACACGCACACGGCATGGCAGTGAGAGAGACCGAACACGCACACGGCATGGCAGTGAGAGAGACCGAACACGCACACGGCATGGCAGTGAGAGACCGAACACGCACACGGCATGGCAGTGAGAGACCGAACACGCACACGGCATGGCAGTGAGAGACCGAACACGCACACGGCATGGCAGTGAGAGAGACCGAACACGCACACGGCATGGCAGTGAGAGAGACCGAACACGCACACGGCATGGCAGTGAGAGAGACCGAACACGCACACGGCATGGCAGTGAGAGAGACCGAACACGCACACGGCATGGCAGTGAGAGAGACCGAACACGCACACGGCATGGCAGTGAGAGAGACCGAACACGCACACGGCATGGCAGTGAGAGAGACCGAACACGCACACGGCATGGCAGTGAGAGAGACCGAACACGCACACGGCATGGCAGTGAGCGAGACCGAACACGTGCAGGGCTGGTGTGTCAGCAACATGTGACATTAGGCTTCTGCAAAGCCCCTTGGGCCATAAAATACACAATTAGGCGATTAGCAATAGGACTTTTATCACTCAGCTGTTCTATCTTGTTGTTGCTGCTTCTAATAGCAATTATAAATAAAAAAATAGGTGAGAAATTGCCAATTCTAAACGGGAACAAATGTGACTTCCAGTCAACTAAAAGCTCTCACTGCTACTTTCTTCCTGAACTGGTTTTGCTTTAACGCCACACGGCCCACCCTGTTCTCATTAGGCGCTGCTTGGAGGCCTTTAAAGCAGCAATTCCCCCTAACTAACCAACCATTTTTACAGGCTTGGAACTGCACTGTTTTCAGCCCCTGAACCCCCCCCCCCCCCCCCCCCAGGTTCCCGAGATACTTATTACTTCCTGGTATTTAAAGGGGGCTTTAAATGGCTGTCCAATAGGGAGCCTGCTTCCTGTTTGTCCAAGCTTTGGCTTTTCACCCTGGACAAGATTTAAACTTGGTCACCCCTAAGTATCTCTGGTACCGGGCTGGTCCCTGAAGCTGAAAATAGCCCGGTCTAGCTCCGGGGCATCCCTTAGTTCCCACCCTGTCAAAAAAATAATCAAAGCAATGGGGGTTCAAAAATGAGAACTACCAACAAGAACGAGTAGGGAGATTGCTGCTTTACATTGCTAAGGAATTGTACAGGAGAAGCTCTACAATTGCAATGATTAGGATGAAGCACTAGAGCAGGGGCCACCAACAGGTCAGGTTTTAAGGATACCACAGATTCAGCACAGGTGGCTCAATCAGTGGCTGATTGAGCCACTTGTGCTGAAGCAGGGACTGATTGAGTGACCTGTGCTGAAACTGGGATATCCTTACCACATGACCTGCTGGGGGGTGGGGGGGGGGGGTGTCTTGAGAACAGGAGTACAGTAGCTCTGTGTAGTAACATACACGAAAATGATTTAAATCATAAACGCCATAGGATTGAACAATGAAACTCAGAAATCAGGACAACACGTGTTTATATTGCTCACTTGAGATTGCTTTCAGAAAGCTGCGTTACTTCCAGGACGAGCTACTTTCAACCCACGTTCAACATTCCAACATGTGTCTTCCAAATGCAGCAGCGGCCTTTACTTTCCAGCAGCAGTTTGTGCTGATCATTTTGGCAAAGCTGTTTTTAGTTTGTAAATCTCATGCCTCATTCAAGAGATCTAGGCTGGTGGTCAAATATTAAAGTGCCCGGAAGGTTAGAATGTAGCTCGCTCCAGATTGTGTGTAACTTAAGGGCGCGATTATAGTGCGCGTGCGGCGTGAACAAAATGCAGTAGCTCTATTGGGACGGCCATTTTTGAGCCGACAAATAATTTCGTTTTTTTTCCTCACGACGGCTGCGTCACGTGAGCGAGCGTTTTAGCCAATGAGGGTGAATCAGCCTCGTGACGTCACGGCCACGCCTCAACAGCAGCGTGCAGGGATCACGCCGTGCGCTCCGTTGCGTGTGCCTGTACTCTAAATGATGCCTTAGAACAGCGGTGCACAAAGTGGGGGGGCGCGGGCAATAAAACGTACCTCGATTCAGACGCTGCGATGCGTCGCCATGGTAACGCGGCGTCAAATGACGCCTCGGTGTCATGCGGGGTGACGTCACACAGCCCGTCTCCATGGAAATGGGGTCACCGTCATTTGACGCTGCACACAAGTGAAGGGGGGGGGGGGGCGCGAGGCGAGCTGGCAGGGGGCGCAGCTCAAAAAGTTTACGCTACCTTGCCTTAGAAGCTAGAGATAGGGAGCATTCCTGCTTTTAATAGGTCCTTTTTAACGGACTAAAACTGTTTACGCTTCTAAGGGATAACCTCATTTAATTAGGACTTGTTTAAGAAAGAAGGGTAGCAAATCTAAAACAAAATTGATATTCCATTAAGAAGGTATCACAGAAAGCGGATGCCTGGATATGTTTCCTACCAAAGTATTTTGCTTAATATGACAACTACAGGATCTTGTTGAAATAAATGTAATACAGCATTTTAAATGACAATTGGGTAAATTCAAGTAATGTTTACTTTGCTGAATCGACCGATAGAAAAGGTTCCCACGCTGGAAGGTGCTTTGAGATTCGTTGCTCACACTTACAACACGGGCAGTAGGAAAGAATTCAAGGACTCGTTTCCTAGCCTCGTATACACATCCTGGAAAGGGATTTGTTAAAACAAATGTTTTCACTCTGCTAAAAGCCTGTGCTGCTTCAAGTCATAGGCCAGCAAAGTGCCCAAGCAGGGATGTTTCAAGAGGGCTCCTACATATGATCAAAACCCCACTGGATTCTTCTACTCCATGGGTGGCAAACTCCAGCTCTCAAGAGCCACAAAAAGGTCACATTTTAAAGATATCGCTGCTTCAGCACAAGTGGCTCAATCAGTGGCTCAGAAGACTGAGCCACTGATTGAGCCACCTGTGCTGAAGAATGGATATCCCTAATACCAGACCTGTTGGTGGCCCTTGAGGATTGGACCCCACTCATGTTCTATTCCAGTCTATCAATGTATGGCTGTATAGAGCACTCTCCTTGCAAAACTGGGATTTACCCTGTAGCTGGTAAATGGGCCAGAACCGCTCTGTACTACACTGCTGGACCTTAGGGTAGTCAAGGGGTTAAAGACGATGTTGTGAAGATGCAACATTATGCTTGTGATTGCTACAGGGAGTCCAATCTTTCTTTCTAGTAAGAAAACCAAGTCGCACTCACCAAAGTAGTATGTTTGTGATTAAATGTATATATTCGGGGACAGTACAAGGAGCTGTCAAAAGAACTATTCATCCCAAGGGCAGTGCAAATGACTCGGGGTTATCCCTTTAGGTTGGAGGAAAGGAGATTTCACAGCAACAAAGGAAATGTTTCTTTACAGTAAGGGCAGTTACACTGTGGAATTCATTAGCCATGGAGACTGTGATGGCAGATACAATAAATACCGTCCAAAAATTTGCAAAGGTGAAAAGTAGGCCAGCTAGAGTGTATTAAGGTTGGAGAAAAGAAGATTTCACCAGCAACAAAGGAAAGGGTTCTTTACAGTAAGGAATACACAGTGAGGGCAGTTAAAATACGGAATTCACTACCCATGGAGACTGTGATGGCAGATACAATAGATATCTTGCAAACAAGGTTGGACATCTTTTTTAGAAAGGAAAGGTATACAGGGATATACCAAATAAGTAAACATGGGAAGGATGTTGATCCAGGGAGTAATCCGATTGTCAATACTTGGAGTCAGGAAGGAATTTATTTCCCCTTTATGAGAGATCATTAGATGATGTGTCACTGGGGTTTTTTGTTTGCCTTCCTCTGGATCAATATACAGTACTGTAAGTACAAATATAGGATAAAGTATCTGCCGTCTAAATTTAGCATATGTTGTACTTTATGCACGTATGTCTTTTTCCAATCTCATCTACTATTTAACTATATAAATGCTGGTTTTATGATTGTCTGCATTCTCTTACTATTTTTGGTAGAGACTGCTGCCCTAAAATCAGGGGTTTCTCCTAGATATCTCTGCAGTGCATTTTACAGCAACGGTCACAAACCGTGACAAAAAAACTGATACATTCGTGAATCGAAATATGAACAAAATACAGGCAGGGCATTTTAGGTCAGGGAAAAGTCTCAAGCAGAGAATATAAAATGGGAGGGATGGTTTAGACCAGGGGCGTGCAAACTTTTTTTGCTGTGCCCCCCGCTGTCTTTCCTCCTTGGCTTGCCCCCCCGCCTGTGGGTTCGTGTGACGTCATGTGATCAGCGGCTTCATTTCACGTCACCGTGGCAACCGTGACTTCACATGACCCCGCGATGCCATGGTCACGCGTCCTGGAGCCGGCTGAATCACTGTAAGTGGAGTGTTACAGGGCCTCAATCGATCCCCAGGCATTTAATTTAATGCCTTGGGGAAGAGCGCGGGGCCTCTGCAACCGCACGCGCCCCCAGAAAAATCTCATGCGTCCCGTGAGGGGTGCACCACCCAGTATGCGCACCGCTGGTTTAGACACACGCGCACCCTCTGCAGGGGGTGCAGCCTGCAAGTGACTCCTGAAATAGTCATCTGTGGCGACTCTGGCAAGAAGCCGTTAGTCTCCTGACCCAACCCAACCCACCGATTGCCGGGCTCCGAGTCGATGTCCTCATCGGCCGTGACCAGGACAGTGGGATGAGCCGGCAGCTCCTCTTCATCGCTGGACAGTGTGATGTTCTTGCTGGGGATCACAGCGGGAGCTGAGGCCTTCACTCCCACCCTGTCGTCGGGATCTAAGTCATCCTGAAATCCAGCCACCATTGGGTTGGTCCCGGGAGCCTCGCCCTCACTGCCGGAAGAGCGAGTGAAGGAGAGGTGTTAATATAGAGGTAGCAGCAAAGCTAGATCTACTTCTTACAGACAAAACGTACAACGCAGAGAAACCAGTCAAAGTTTGGACTACATTAGTGTGACATCCAACTGAAAACAAATTAACCTGTTAAGACAAAAAAAACGATGAAGTTACATAGTTACAGAGCCACAGAGTAACATAGTTACACACACGGGACACACAAACTGAACTGAATTTAAAAAAAACAATTGTTTTCAAAATGGTTTTGCGAGACGTTTTCCTCTGGTTTACATGAGTTTTAAAATGTCCCAGATATTTCAGGACAGAATTATAAGAATATCAGGAACCCAGGTTCACTCCAACTGATATATATCTGACACAAAGGCAATATACACCAAGAATCCATCGTAGAATATAATGCAGTGATATAATAACCGTAACATATATAATATTAATATTAGATCCATATACGGTAGTAACAACAATAACACAAGGACAGCTATGTCAAGACCAGCGATGAACGCAGCAGACAAAATATATTTATAAGCAGTGTTCGACAAACCTATACATTTGCACGCCCCGGGCGAGTGGATTTAACATCGTGGCGAGCTCCTATTGGCCCAAGCAGCACACGTGTGGTACTAGGTGGCGAGTAGATTTTTTTGTTCGGCGAGTAGATTTTTTGGTGATTTGTCGACCACTGTTTATAAGTAACAAATATTATTGCTATTCCCTGCTTGAGAGGCCTTTAAATACCACTGGGTGACTTGAAATTGACCACGCACCATTTTCCAAACATTTGGTAAACGGTTGTTGAACACGCACGCCCCATTTTAATAAGGACTTGCCAGTTCTAATTTCCTAATACGTTATGGCCTGTCGCCTTTCGTTTGCTAAAATAGTGAGTGTGATACAAGGACAGAAGCACCGCAGCCTCTTCTCTCTCACACACACCTATGGCAATATATAGGGCCAGAACATAGACGGATGTCTTGAGAGGGAGACACTGGAGCATACTCTCACCTGTCGCTGTCTCTCCTATCTCTGGGAAATGCTCTCTCCTGCTCTTTCTGCACACTGCTGTCCTCTAGGAAGCTCCGGTCTAAGCTATCATCAGGGATAAAGTCCTCCACGCTTTGTACCTTTGGAGGCTGGTCTGCAGGAGATGGGCTCTCCGCTGGGAAAAGGAAACGGGTAAGATTACGAGGGCACAAAA
This sequence comes from Ascaphus truei, assembly GCF_040206685.1. NCBI lineage: Eukaryota > Metazoa > Chordata > Amphibia > Anura > Ascaphidae > Ascaphus > Ascaphus truei. The sequence continues at coordinate 15,261,883 of NC_134503.1, forward strand.
GGGGCAGGTAGCAGAGAGATGCCAAAGTCTGTAGAAAAAGAACCAACAGCATATCCTTCCTTAAAAAGGCAAGCCGCAAAACGGTCCTGTACATAAGGGAAAGAGCTTCAAACAACACATGCCTAGTCCTTAATATCCAAGGGTGGAAAACCGATCAATCGGTCTTCAGGATGATATGATGCTGCAAACGTTTAGAAAATATGTGCTGTGAATAAAAATGGTGTGTGTTATGGAAGGAGCCAATGTATAGTGTGTGCGATTCCAGGCTCGGTTATGTGCACTCTCTGTGATCTCCATTTCCTGGAGTCTCACCCTGTACACCCACAAGCGGACAACAATAGTGTTGCTGCTTTTCATTTCTTCTCTTTGGAGGCCAACATAGACTGGCAGAAATGTCCTGCCAAGAATCCACCTCAGATGTGGCTGTTGACTGCCTCTGAAGTTCAGTTGCCACTCTTTGGAAATTAAATATTCTAGATCTGTGGTTCCCAACGCCGGTCCTCAATGACCACTAACAGTGCAGGTTTTAAGGATATCTTCATTAGCACAGGAGGCCCAATCATTTTGGCTGAACCACCTGTGTTCAAGCAGGGGTATCCTTAAAACCTGGACTGGTAGTGATGCTTGCGGACTGAAGTTGAGAACCATGTCTATATCAAGAGTGGCCAACTCCAGTCTTCAAGGGGCACCAGGCTTTAAGGATATCCCTGCTTCAGCACAGGTGGCTCAGTCAATGACCCTTGAGGACTGGAATTGGCCACTCCTGGCATATATGATAGATAACATCAAGGAACTGCCCCTGTGTCCAGAGTGCATATTACAGAACAGACATACATGCCTTGTGACAAGATTTGTATATCCTGGGCATTGGAGAGAGAAGAGGGGGCTTCTGGGAATCTGTGTAGGTGGAGCGGGAATAATTTATAGAACACCCTGAATATTGCGAGCCCCTCACCTGCTCTGGCTGGAACGTTCTCAGGTGTAGAGGAGCCGAAGAGCCGGGACATAAACCCCCTTCTCTGCTGAGGAGCTTGGGGTGGTGGAGGAGAGGATGCTGTTGAGGCGGATGGGGTAAGAGGTTCAGAAAGGTCGGGTGCAGGAGGCGGGGGAGAAGCCGTCAAGGGAGGGGAAGGTGGCACTGCAGGTGGTAGCTGCAGAGGTGTGCCGGGATTGGAGCTGTCAGGAGAGCCAGAGTTTGTGAGTACCCCTGGTGACTGGGAGCCAGAGGTTGGGCTCTGGCCATTGGTGGCCGCTGGGGAAGCCAGGTGTTTATTTGTCTCGATCATCTCCAGGAAACTGCAGAGTAGAAGGAGAGAGATTAGCTTCCTGCAATAAGCACCTCTCTACTCCACAGCAACAGCAGATTGCACCGTTCCCAATGACTTCATCAGCAGTTCCAACCTTCCAAACAAAAATGACTGAAAATCGCACAGCAGGACAAGGAAACCAGCAAAGCCAAGTATGAGTGGGAGGATAGTGTGCATGATTGGAAGTGCCAAGTATTACCATTCCGTTTCAACATTACAGCAATGCCTCCATAAGGTCATGCCAAGTTCTAATCAATCTCTCTCTCTCTCCCTCTCTCAGCTCCAGCACAAATATGGTTAATGCACCTGTAGCCCATTTTCTGCAAATACAGTATCAACAGATACTTTAGTGGAAGCTTCATCCCGAAAAGGCATTGCTTTTCCTAACAACTGCAACTACACTGCTTAACGCAGGTACCCGTTGCCCTCCCAAGAAACATGCTCAATGTACCTGCTGTTAATACTGGATAACAGCGATACATACTGTGCTGCATATGTTTCTGCAACCGAAGTTTGCAGACCACCCACAGACTCAATTCACTATGAGAAATAAAGCGCTCCCACATAACGCACACCCACATAACGCACTCCCACATAACGCACACCCACCCACTCGCATCAACTGTCAGATGTGACACCGGAATACTTTTAAAAGTCAAGAGTTGTCACAATAGACTTGTGCTTAGGGGTTAAGAGGTTTACAGCCGGCGAGAGACATCGACTTTAAAAGCAGTGTTATTGGGGGGGGGGGGGGGGGTAGTGGGATGAGGGGTGTGTAGAGGTATTTTTTAATATGGCTTGAATGGGAGGGGGGGGTCCCCTGAGTGAAACCGCATTGCTCCAACCTCTGAGACCCCCCCCCCCCGGGATCCAACCCCCCAGAAATGCCTACAGTTTTCTCAACTGGGCCAGAATACTCCGGTGGCCAATAAAAGGCCGCGTCAGTGGCAGATGACGTAACGACTTTCTGTTGGTGACACCGCCGCCATATTTATACTTTGTGCGTGACAAACGCTGGCACAAAAAGCTACCAATACCTTGGGGCCCCCAAAAGGTTCGAGGACCACAGATCAGCTATGGTACATTGAAGAATAAATAAAAACAGGGACAGCTGCTCCAAGGTGGTTTAATGTGGGAGCATCTTGTACAGGGGGCCTCCAGATGGTCACAATCAATTCTCATCTGCACATCAAACACGATACCCAATTGTTTCTCCCCTCCCTAGGTTCAGCTCACCAATACCATTTACTGATAAAGACCAACGGCAAACAACCTTGACCAGCAAAGGGATTACATGAGCATCCCCGCAGGCCTCTTGTTGCAGAACCCAGAATCCCCGTCTTTCTCAGACCCAGAGTAGCGAGGATGAATGGATGACATACATTTCGTAATTCTGGTCCTCTGTCTCCTGTTGCACCGAGAGCTCCTCTAAAGTGGCGTCAATGTCCAGCTGGTTGGTCTCCAGTTGCCGTAACAAGGTCTCTCGCTGCAGGGCAATGAGAAAGGGCAGGGTCACAGGCTGCTGCAGGACCTCTCACAATATCACGTCCCCTGCCTCGCTCCACACCCACGCTAACCCCACTGCTGTATGATGCAAAATCTTGTCCTTTCATTTATAGTGCTGGTGGGAGACGGGGCAAAGGGGTAAGTATATGCAAGAATAAACCATCCCAGAGTCCAACGCCGGCTATCCCAAAACCTTCTTTAAAAAATTGAAATTAAAAAAGGACTCACCTCCGCCCCTGGGAAATCCAGAACAAGCAAGGAACAGTTTACAGCCTAAGAACTACTGGGTATTTTTTCCTTTATCTATTTCTTTTAAGTACTGGGTTGTCTCATCAGTCTCTTCCCACCCGACTCCCCGAGCACTACAATTATAAGATGTAACCAGAAGCTCAGAGCTATAACAATAGCTGTAACCTCTTCCTTGCTGGAGGAACACAGCACATTTCTCTGCAATGCGTTGCGGTGGCGGCCAGCAGCGACAGAGTTAAGAGTCTCATATTCTGGCTACAAATGAATAAGTAAAGCTGATCCTGTATCAGTTGCTTGCGGGGTCACTTTACAGCTGGAGTTACGGTTACCAGCCCTCCGTAAGCCCGATAACAAATGCACAGCAAGGCTGGCAGGATAAAGAAGTAGTGGGTAGAGATCCTGAGTGGGAGGATACTGGAACTTGAGGCATGCTGATGGACTCGAGTGTTTTCTGGCCACTTTATATAGTACTGTACAGACTGTTTACATCAGGGAGTGGCCAACTCCAGTCCTTAAGGGCCACCAACATGCCAGGTATTAGAGATAACCCTGCTTCAGCACAAGTGGTGCAGTCATTCTGACTGAGCCACCTGCGCTGAAGCAGGGATAGCCTTAAAAAAAAACCTGCCCTGTTGGTGGCCCTTGAAGACTGGAGTTGGCCACTCCCTGGTTTACATGATGGTCCCCAAGAAACACACGTGACTCAATAGATGTGTAATAAACCTGGCAGATTTATCGATGATGGGTTCCATTCCTTACATCAACACGGGACCTTAGGAAGGCCCTAAAAAGGACACACATCTCTGCATGGAAAGATCTAAATGATGACCCATCTCGTTTGGTTTCAACGTGCTTTGAGTGCCTGTTATAGCACATTTATCAGCCTTATTTTGGACACCCTTTAATTTTTTGTATGTATTGTCAAATCGAGATACAGTCTGCACTGGTAAAAGGGAGCTGGGGAAAGCAGTTTTAATGATAAGAAAAGAGTTCACGGATGAAGCAACGGTCCTAATGGAGCACTATTAGGGTCGGGGGGGGGGGAAGCATGGGGTTGATGCCGGACTTGGCTCTCACCTGAAGCTGCAGGAAGGGGATGTTAAAAAATTTGTGCAAGTATTTCAGCCCAAAGCTGTTCTTCATGGAAGATTCAGCGTAGCGGATGTAGGAAGAGCCGGGGCGTCTGCGGGGAAGCAAAGGAAACGGGAGAGGAATAAGAACAAACGCACTAACCAAATCATCAATGCAACAAATAAAAACAGAGTTGGAATGCACAGCCACTTTAATATCACATGGACAAACAGGCAGTATTTGCAATCCGTAATTAACGGACTTACACAAAAGAGTGGGTAATTAGCAAGCAATATCTACCAGATGCGACAAGGAACTGCACACGGATTTGTCCTTTTCAGCGAGCATTTATTGGCGACCACCCCATTGTTTTTGCCGGCACACCGACGGAGGTAGAAGCAGCTCTTTCACTACCTGAATCCTACGGTTACCATCTGTGCTTGCTGCACATACTATGCGACAGACACAGTGTATTGAGATTCCTCCCTAATCTGTCAGGGCTCTGCTTCTTCTGAAACCGACATTCTTCCCTTAACCCCTCCGCAGCCAGAGATGCCTGCAATGCATTGCCTTGCCATACAGGTGCCGGCTCCTTTGGCAGCGGAGTGGTATAATCACTGTGTGTTCTTTATGGCAGGGTTGTTACCATTCCCAATGAAGCAGAACTCACAGACAGTTAGTGAAGACGCTTTCTACCCTGCGGACCCGGATATTTCCCTGGCATGCAGAGGTTTTTTTTTGGGGGGGGGGGGAGGGAGGGAGAGTGATGCTCTGCAGGATGTAGCATTGTCGCTAACCGGTTCAGGTTCTGGATACACTCTCGGACGTCGTCAGGCAAAATAACCCGGTGCTCCCCCATGTCGCGGTGATTGCCGAGCACGCACACCGGCACGTGGCTGGGGACTTTAGGGAGCTCTCTCATGATGTAGTTAAAGGTCCTGTGTCCAACACAAAGAGGGAAAGACGTGAACATTGAACATGAATTTGCTCTCACTGGGTAAAAACATGTAAGTGTTTTGTATATATCGGAAGTGTCCCTGTGTGAGTCTCAACCTGAAACCCCTATTCTGAGCAGCATACCAGCTTTCTGCCATGTGACGGTGGCCAGATGTATCTGAAAGGAAAGTCATTGTTAACTCCTCTACTCTTTGAAAGGGCCATTTATATGCTGCAGAGTGATGGACTGAACGCCTTCCAAGCCATGAATATGTCAAACATTAACTCTGTGCTGCACAATAGGGTGTGTGTGTGTGTGTGTGTGTGTGTGTGTGTGTGTGTGTGTGTGTGTGTGTGTGTGTGTGTGTGTGTGTGTGTTGTGTGTTGTGTGTAGAAAATAGCCGTGTTAGTCCAGTTGCGATACTGCAGAATAAATGAGTTCTTCAGTATTAGGTGATACCTTTTTTTATTGGACTAACAATTTATGTCATAGGACAAGCTTTCGAGCGTTCTCCTCTCACTTTTAACACCCTACCTTATCTACAACTACATATCTGGAGTTACCAGTTGGGTGAAGTGTGAATAATAAACACTACCGGCGGTGCTGGGGAAGGGAAATATATGAAAACTAACACAGAAAGAAAGAATCCCCTGAATTCACCACTGCTCCTCATTTTAACCATTTATGTGTATGTGATTAATAAACTTTATTTGATACATTTTGTGTGTTAGAGTGCTATTCAGGGGATTCTTTTTTTCTGTGTTAGTTTTCATATATATATATGTGTGTGTGCGTTTATGTATGCATGCGCGCACACACGCACACACGCACACACGGACGTGCGTACATATGTATACGTGTGTGTACTCACAGACTCAGACTAATAAGAAGGCGTTCGTGGTGCACGGTAAAGGGGATTAGATGCCCGTTAATATAAATCACAATAGTGATCTGGAATAGCAGGGGACCGAAATGTCAGGCTTATGTTTGCACTTTGGACATAATAAATCACCCTTTTTTACTACTACTACGCTGTGCTGGTATTCCAGATCACTATTGTGATCTATATTAACTTAGAAATATATTTTACACACAGACAGACAGCTACTAGAGATATAGCCTATATAGATATATGCACCCATACATAAAAACACATATAAATGATTATATACACCCCATGCTACAATAGATATAGCAAAACTTTCACTTCCACTCTGTTTAGAAGCAAATGTTTCCTCTTCAATTGTACTTGAATTACATGAATTTCTTCTGGCAAAAACAATTCTGTTGAAGATTGTATAGAATATCAGACAATAAACTATAATTTTCATGTTCAGTCTCTTGGGTTATCTGACCCATTTGAAAAAAAAAATAATAATAATCCAATGTTTGTATTCTCATAAGTAAGGGTCATTTAGGGTCATTTAGTTAAACCCTTTGGCCAAAGCGTTATAAGCCTGCAGCCACGATACGCCAGTATATGCAGGTCCTAACGCTACCTGTGAGCATTCTCAGTTACCTCTGCTGTGGAGGGAGAAAGGTACCGCACCCTATTCTGTAATTGTGAAGCTTTGAGTCCCATCAGGAGAAAATTGCTATATGAAATAAAGTTATTATTAAACTAGCTTTAGCCATGGGAAATAAAGCAGAATTTTCTAGCTATCGATGTTTAGCATGGGTAATACCAACGTGTGTGCCTTTACTATACCGATTGAAAAAGATTTTTTGAAGAGCATGTTCTTAATCTTTTCATTTGTAAATAAATGTTATGACAGAATAGTATGTATAGGTGGAACCTGCATTACCCATTGCATCTCTTCTCTGTATAAAGTACATAGCTTCACAGGATCTGCGAGCAAGAGTTTACACTTCCACTGTAAGCTTGGGTTTTAAAGTGGCTGCATGACATGGAATTCTGGGGGGGGGGAGGGGGGGCACACTTACCACTGCTTGGTAATGTCAAACATCATGATGACCCCGTTGCAATTCTGATACACATCCAGGAATTCTGCGTCCAAAGCCATATCGGAGTCTCCCTGGGAATAGATCAGACCTCAGTATAACATTGCTTCCTAAGGCTAAGGCCCCGCTGCCTCAGACCACGCCCCCGCACTGCAGACAGGCGGCGCGTGGAGAGGCACTTGACCGCTATCTGCGGTCTGGCGGGAGCGGGGTGTGGTTTGAGCAGAGGGTCCGTTCGTCCCCCCCCCTCTTTGAAAGGTGTGCAGGAGCCCGGAGATACGATCCCGCTCTGTCATCTCAATGAGTCCTGCACAAGCCTAAACCAGCTATTTCTCCGAGCGTGTCTCTCATTGTGATCCGCCAAAATAAGGGGGAAAATGAATCAGAGGACCACGAAAATCAATTGACCCGCGGGTGTCTCATCGCGGGCTGAGGCTCCCTGCTCCCTCCTCCCGAATGAAACTTATGAGCCGGCCAAAAGTGTAAAAAAAAAAAAAACCATGACAGAGAGAGACACACACAGCTCAACAGGCCTCCTCCCTCCCCTCCTTCCCTCATTGGCTGACTGCCGCACCACGTGACGCGTCAGAGCTGCAAATCACTAGGAGCTTGCAGCATTGGCCGGCTGACGCGTCACAGCACGCAGTCAGCCACGTCAGAAGGAGCCAGCGGGGACCTGCAGACTGGAGGAAAGGGGCTGGTGGCTGCCGCGCGGCCACACACACCACCGGACACAGCGGGACCAAAGCCTAACACAAACAGCTCCTGCAAGCTCAGAACCCAAGCTCACCACATCATATACATGTGTCAAAGGGAGTGCTACCTCATGTAACAAAAGACAACGAGCCTCTGTGCCACATCCAATATGACAAACCATATAGTCCAACACTTATCTGCTAATCTTATCATAAGCAAGGGGCATTCTTTGCCTTTGCTGTTGAACACAATGTTAGAACAAAAGACAAAGCATGATCTACTCATAATGTATACATAAAGCATCATGTAATCTCGTGAATAACACAACATCACTGGTGCCAAGAGGCAGCTGTGGAGAGGGCTTCTAGTGCAGCTTGTTGGTCACACATATATGTCAAGCTGATCCCTAAGACATGAGGAGTCAAATATAACAACCTAAAATAGAGGCATGCAAGAAAGGAGGGTGCCAAGGACCTGTGTGTGGGTACCTCGTCAAAAATAAATGTTTTCTCAGTTGTTGGACACCAAAGGATTAACTCGCTGGAGAAAACATGTACAGGTAGTCCTCGTTATCCAACGTTTCACTTTACTACGAATGGAATAGCCAACGCTTTACAATGCGACCCTACGGGCCATTTTTCGACGCCTGAATGCGTTATCCAACGCTCACCGCCACTGATTAACATGGGACTCACTTTACAACGGTTTCACTATCCAACGCTACTTCCAGAACGGATTCTGTTGGATAACCGAGGACTGCCTGTAACGGTCATACAATAGCTCATAAGGAGGGTTATAAGGGACAGAATTCTGGCTTCCGAGTGGCTTCTGAAGAACAAAGATGAGAGGTTTCAACCAATGCTGTGAGAAACGGTGTCACAAAAACACCACAATACAATTAGAACGGTGCAGTTCTCATTTTAAGAAGCTACTCACCTCTTGGGGCTCATTTTCCAGCTTCAAAGTGCTTTCCCCTCGCTTCTTACATTTACCTGAAAAGGAAAGATGGTGGTAAGAACTTCACCTGAGTAAGGCCTCAATTATACCAGAAACTGCGGAGCGATCCGGTGATGTCATCGTAGCGACGCTACATGTGCACACGCAGAAGCGATTTGTAGCGCTACTGCAGGGAGACATGGCCAGATCATTTCTATTTCTACCTCTCTATCTATGTATGTAATTATATGTATGTATATATGTATATAATTATATGTACTGCATATGTAAATGTATATATATATATGTATGTATGTGTGTGGTTTGTTTAAGATGCACTGTGATTGGTCGTGTAAATCACGTGATGCGGCCGTCGCTTGTGAAAAACAAAATCTCAAATGTCTTCATGAGACAGAAGCTTTGTAGCATGCCCGGCGCTACCGTCGCGATTGGTATGTGCGCTTTCATTGGATTCTATTGTTTTGAACCTGTGCACGCAATTTCTGGTATAATCACGGCCTAAGACATGTCCTTTCCATCCCTCAGGGGGTATTAATGTGGCTCAGACTACTGTGCTATTTCTGTGATGCTGCCCAATGGTCATGTTGTATCTCCTGTAACCCTCCCATGAAATACAAATGGTGGTAATGGGATTAACCATTTCCGTTGATAGAAGAGTACAGAATGCACTCAATGGTGTCCCAGCTCTAGGAGGCTTACACAAGTCACTTCTGGTACTCTCCCTTCCACTAACACACACATTTTTAGGGGTGCAGAATGCGTTGGAGGGGGGGGGGGGCAGGGGATGAACCACACTGGTAGTAAAGAGGTTAATCTGTAAGGTGTTAAATCACGGGTATTTTCCTAGTAGACTTTCAATGACAAGATTAAAGGTGATTTATGCCAACTAATCATTTATGTCCTATCTCAAATGGAAAGTTACCAATGTAAAATCGTTTATGTCTTATATATTTTATTTATTATATGGTGTTTTCCGTTAGCAATAATTTACAATGTGCAACATTTTAACCCTTTCACAGACAGATGGGCTAAAAGTGAAGGTCCCATATTTGACATTACAAACACAAGCTTACCTTTGTCAACGACATCCCACACTTCAACTTTGACTATATCATCAGTGGCTGTAAGTACAAGAAGGTGAGAGATCATCATGCGGTCTCCGCTTAAAATGGACCATCAGCCAGGAGATCTCCATCCATCCCATTTCAAGGGTCACAACAGACCAATTGTTATGGCTGTTTTGGGTCCTCACCCCTTCATGTATGTGCCACTTTGCCTATAAGAAGTATATTGTGGCACAACAGTCTTTAATTGGTTGTTTATTGAGGGCTTTGTCGACGTTCTGCTGTTGCAACCACACCTTCGTCGGTACAGGCGCTCTGGTGCCGGTGCGATTGTAACACCAAAACGTTGAAACGGACCTCAAGCAAATAACTCATCCGAGATTGGTGTTCCGCAATATTGTTTTTATTGTGGCTTTACCACGGCGTGACCGTGTCGGTCAGCACCCAACAGAAGCCAAGTTTGGTCAGAAACAGCCGGTAAGGTGTCAACCTCTCTAACCCACACAAACCACTTCACTCAATGCCACGTGGTTTATAAAATAACCCAAACGTTTGCAATAGGGAATGTTACTAGTGTTTTGTTTGTTTTTGTTTTTTGCTCTTCATTACAGAAAGGAGGGGTGAGAATTACATTAACAAAAATCAGACTTCGCAAGGGCCTGTGTATTAGGGAAGCCCCGTTTAACCTCTTCTCTGCCACAAGCGACATTATAAGATGTCAACACGTGATGCCGGGATCTAAATGCTTGGCTGGGTATAATGACCTTATGAAAATGACTGCGTAGCTTCAGGACTCTGATGTGCAGTCATCCCTGAATAGCAACTTCCCCCTCAACACTACAGCCAAGCCAGTCAGCAAGAGGGAAATTGAGCATGAGCTGAGATAGGCTCAAATGCATGGATGGTGGAGTCGCATGAGGTCGTTTGTGAATTGCTTGAGGCTGGAGAACAGGAAGAGAGAGAGAAGGGTGAGTGGAAGAGACATACAAATAGAAGGAAAGATGGAGACAAGGACAGGTAATGGGGGAAGGAGCCAAGCAAGGCATTGACGATGACAAAAAGAGAAAGGATAGTGGGGGGGGGGGGGAAGTAAAACAGAATGAGAAAGAAACAGAAGAGAGAAAATACAAATGGGGAGAAGGGAATAAACAAGTCTGCTATGGACTGTGATAAAACAACTCTTTGCTGTCAGAGAGGCAAGCAATTACTTCTGGTCCGAAGAGCGCTCATGTGATCCATCAGTGCCGGAGTGTCCGTGGCCACCGAGATGGCAGGACCCTCCGGAGCTGAAGGAGCTAACAGACCATTAGGAAGAGAGAGTCCTCATTCCTCTTACTTTTATAGTTCCAGTGGATGCTGGTGACCTGGATCTCCTGAGTGGGGATATATTCCTCCACAAACTTCTTTCCCTGCAGTCGGTGCCACAAAGTGGTCTTCCCAGTATTCCTGTCTCCCCGGATCGCTATTTTCACTGAAAGAAAGACTGGTTTAAGCAGAAGGTCTCGGAGGCTTCTTGTCACTCATGGTTTGGCTGAAAACACGGGCATGGTAACCTGTAGGACGTGAATGGACTAGGTGTTCACGCATTCCCCACAGGCCCCCCAGAGAAACTGGGACTCCAAGATAAGAGAAATGAAGCAGTAACATATACCAACATAAAAACCATATACCAACATTAGATATAGCACTAACAGATAAGATACTAACATACTGTAAGCAATAAACCAATATTAACCACATCGTTTTATAAATGTACTGACAAGTCATTACAATGTAGAAGATAGAAAGACTTGTCTTTCTTCATGGACAGCACTCCACTTCATTGAAACAGCAAGTGAAAAAGACATCTTTCCCAGATGCAAGACAAGGCAAATATTTCATAAACAAGTGACCACATGTAACATTTCCACTATAAGGAGCAAACATCAACACGTAATGCTTGTGCTCCTGGATCCAGCACTTGGAAGCCCCTCTGATCCGACCCAAACAGAAAGGAATGAAGATGCCCCACAGATACAGTAACTAGTGCCGGATTGTGCATCTCCAATAACACACTGGCCACAGGCGGGTGTGAGAACGCACTCGAGGAATGGCTGGAAAACCCAAATCAAATCAAGAGGGCTGTGTCCATGGCTACACAAAACAGGGAGCCCCCCGCTACAGCTAAGCAAATGTAAGTGAGGTGCTCACTAGGTAAGGTAGGCATGTACACAAACAGAAAACCTAGTACCTGAGCCCATGGCTGACAGTAGTCATAATTTTTTTATTTATAAAAATATTTTACCAGGAAGTAATACAGTGAAAGTTACCTCTCGTTTTCAAGTATGTCCTGGGCACAGAGTTAAGACAAATAATACATGGTTACAAATACAGTTACATAAATGAACAGGGTATACATTATATACAAGACATTGCATGCACAGTTAAAGAAAATATATGTTATGGGCGTATGTAACAGTTACAGACCAGATTAAAATGTGAGACAACCTGAGATTTGAAAGAACTTAAACTGGTGGTGGATGTGAGAGTCTCCGGTAGGTTGTTCCAGTTTTGGGGTGCACGGTAAGAGAAGGAGGAACGGCCGGATACTTTGTTGAGCCTTGGGACCATGAACAGTCTTTTGGAGTCTGATCTCAGGTGATAAGTGCTGCGTGTGGTAGGGGTGAGGAGCTTGTTCAGGTAGCTGGGTAGCTTGCCCATAAAGAATTTAAAGGCAAGGCAGGAAAGGTGAACTTTGCGCCTAGACTCGAGTGATGACCAATCTAGTTCTTTGAGCATTTCGCAGTGATGTGTGTTGTAGTTGCATTGGAGAACAAAACGACAAATTGAATTGTAGAGGGTGTCAAGTTTGCTAAGGTGGGTTTGAGGTGCCGAGCCATATACTATGTCTCCGTAGTCAATAATTGGCATTAGCATCTGCTGTGCGATACGCTTTCTGACCAGGAGACTTAGGGAGGATTTGTTCCTATAAAGTACCCCTAGTTTGGCATAGGTATTGGTTGTCAGGGTATCAATGTGCATTCCGAATGTTAAGTGGGAGTCAAACCATAAGCCCAGGTATTAAAAACTAGTGACAGGGGTTAGGGTGGTGTTAGTGTTGGTTCTAATCAGGAGCTCAGTCGCTGGAAGCTTTAAAAATTTAGTCTTGGTCCCAAATACCATTGTTACAGTCTTGTCAGTGTTTAAAAAGAGTTTGTTTTGGGAAATCCAGTTTTCGAGTCTCAAAAAGTCAGACTGAAGTATGTGTTGAAGGTCAGAGAGGCTATGGCTGTGTGCATATAGGATTGTGTCATCTGCATACATGTGTATTGAGGCTTCCTTACAAGCTGTGGGAAGATCATTAATGAACACCGAGAAGTGTAGGGGCCCCAGAACAGAGCCATGCGGGACACCACAGGTGATATCCAGGGGGTTGGAGTTAGAGCCTGAAAAGGACACATGTTGGGATCTTCCTGATAGGTAGGACTGAAACCAGTTTAAAGCATGCCTTCCTATTCCAGAGCTCTGGAGTTTGTTAAGCAGGATAACATGATCAACTGTGTCAAAAGCCTTTGCAAAATCTAGGAATACTGCACCAGTGAGTTGTCGCCGTTCCATTCCACACTGGATTCCATTGCAAACTTTTAACCCCTTGTCTTTAGATTAGCAGCATCTCACCAACAATTTTAATCTTTGGCCTCGTTAATATTAATATATTATAAATTATATATAAATTAATATATTATTATTGTGGCATCTCTGGGTTTTTAAACACAGACTAAAGCAGCGGTGCTCAACTCCAGTCAGGTTTACAGGATGGACGTGCTTCAGCACAGGTGGCTTAATCAGTCCCTGCTTCAGCATCAACATGTAATGCGTGTAATGTGTATTAGAAATCAATCAATCTAAAATTGGACTGGGTAAGAGATTAGACAAAAAAATGCTCATGTATAAAGGAGGGGGGAGGGGGGAGGAAGAATCACTGAATGCAATTTTTTCCTCTGATCTGTCAAATTCCTCCAGTTACTGACTATGCTTTTGTTATCAACTGTATTGGCCAGAGTAGAGATGTTTTGGCACTATACGCAGCATTTTCCTTCCAACGCCTCTCCTCTGGGATCCTGGGAGGTTGTGTCTCAGCTACCTGCTGGACACAGAACCAGCTTTTGCTCTCTGACCAATCTCCACAGAATCCAGCACTTGGAAGCCTCTCCGACCCGACACAAACAGGAAGGAATGAAGATGCCACACGGATAACTAGTGCCGGATTGTGCATCTCCAATAACACTCTGACCACAGGCAGGTGTGAGAACGCACTCGAGGAATGGCTGGAAAACCCAAATCAAATTAAGAGGGCCGTGTCCATGGCTGCCAGAAGTCATAACCCCTTGTCTTTAGATTAGCAGCATTGCAGGATCTATCTCACCAACAGTATAATTGTTGGGCTCATTCTGGGTTTTTAAAAACATACGCTAAAGCAGGGGTGCTCAACTCCAGTCCTCAAGCCCCCCCACAGGTCAGGTTTTCAGGATATCCCTGCTTCAGCATAGGTGGCTTAATCAGTCCCTGCATCAGCACAGGTCTTTGCCTGAGCTTCTGATTGAGCCACCTGTGCTGAAGCTGGGATATCCTGAAAACCGGACCTGTTGGAGGGGAGGGGGATAGAGGACTGGAGTTGCTCACCCCTGCTCTAAAGCACCCCCATATTTACAAAGGGAATTGTTTTTGTAACTATGGGCGCACCCCAGAGAATTGTGTGACAGATAACAGGACCTGGAGGCCTGCAACCATCTGACATGCTCTTTTATTTATTTATTACTAGCTGAGAGACCCGGCGTTGCCCGGGATGTAATTTTGGGGGGGGGCGTACGACAGGGTTAGGCTTCCCCCCCCCTTGACAGCTAGGTGGGTGACTGAGTTGACTGAGTGTGTGGGTGACTGTGTGGGTGGGTGGGTGACACTTGACTGAGTGGGTGGGTGGGTGGGTTGGTGACTGAGTGGGTGACTTTGGGTCGGTGACTGGGTGGGTGACTTTGGGTCGGTTTGACTTTGGGTCGGTAGGTGGGTGACTTTGGGTCGGTGGGTGGGTGACTTTGGGTCGGTGGGTGGGTGACTTTGGGTCGGTGGGTGGGTGACTTTGGGTCGGTGGGTGGGTGACTTTGGGTTGGTGGGTGGGTGACTTTGGGTCGGTGGGTGACTTTGGGTCGGTGGGTGGGTGACTTTGGGTAGGTGGGTGGGTGGGTGACTCTGGGTTGGTGGGTGGGTGGGTGAGTTTGGGTCGGTGGGTGGGTCGGTGACTGGGTGACTTTTTCAGGGTCGGTGACTGGGTGGGTCAGTGACGGGTCGGTGACTGGGTGGGTCAGTGAGTGGGTAGGTGGGGTCGGTGAGTGGGTGGGTGGGGTCGGTGAGTGGGTGGGTGGGGTCAGTGACTGGGTGGGTGGTTTTGGGTGAGACTGGGTAGGTGAGTGTGAGACTGAATGGGTGGGTGAGTGTGAGACTGAATGGGTGGGTGAGTGTGAGACTGAATGGGTGGGTGAGTGTGAGACTGAATGGGTGGGTGAGTGTGAGACTGAATGGGTGGGTGAGTGGGAGACTGAATGGGTGGGTGAGTGGGAGACTGAATGGGTGGGTGAGTGGGAAACTGAATGGGTGGATGAGTGGGAAACTGAATGGGTGGGTGAGTGGGAAACTGAATGGGTGGGTGAGTGGGAAACTGAATGGGTGGGTGAGTGGGAAACTGAATGGGTGGGTGAGTGGGAAACTGAATGGGTGGGTGAGTGGGAGACTGAGTGGGAGACTGAGTGGGAGAGTGGGTGGGAGAGTGGGTGAGTGGGAGACTGACTGGGTGGGT
The DNA here is from genome assembly GCF_040206685.1 of Ascaphus truei. Taxonomy (NCBI): domain Eukaryota; kingdom Metazoa; phylum Chordata; class Amphibia; order Anura; family Ascaphidae; genus Ascaphus; species Ascaphus truei. The sequence continues at coordinate 15,277,462 of NC_134503.1, forward strand.
GACTGACTGGGTGGGTGAGTGTGTGACTGACTGGGTGAGTGGGTGACTGACTGACTGGGTGGGTGAGTGGGTGACTGACTGGGTGGGTGAGTGGGTGACTGACTGGGTGGGTGAGTGGGTGACTGACTGGGTGGGTGAGTGGGTGACTGACTGGGTGGGTGAGTGGGTGACTGACTGGGTGGGTGAGTGGGTGACTGACTGGGTGGGTGAGTGGGTGCTGACTGGGTGACTGACTGGGTGAGTGAGTGGGTGGGTGAGTGGGTGACTGACTGAATGGGTGGGTGACTGGGTGACTGACTGAATGGGTGACTGAATGGGTGGGTGACTGAGTGAATGGGTGGGTGACTGAGTGACTGGGTGGGTGACTGAGTGACTGGGTGGGTGACTGAGTGACTGGGTGGGTGACTGAGTTGACTGACTGGGTGGGTGTGTTGGGTGACTGGATGGGTGACTGGGTGGGTGGGTGGGTGACTGACTGGGTGGGTGACTGACTGGGTGGGTGACTTGACTGAGTGAGTGAGTGGGTGGGTGACTGAGTGAGTGGGTGGGTGACTAAGTGAGTTTTTGAGTGACTAAGTGAGTGGGTGGGTGGGTTACTGAGTGGGTGGGTGGGTGACTGTGTATGTAATTATTGTGTGTGATTGTTGATTGTGTGGGGTGTGTGTGTGGATGAGTGAGTGTGTGATGTGATAGTGAGTGTGAGGTGTGTGAGTGTGTGTGTCAGTGTTGGTTAGTTGAGTGTTTGTGTGCAATAAATTAGACAGATGTGTAAATAGTAATGTTTTGTGTAAAATATGTTATTGAAAGGAAGAGGTGATTTATTGTGCTAGGTGTGTTAGTAGCGGAGGTGTTGTGTTGTTGTATATGTTTGTGTGTGGTGGGATGTTGATGTGCAATGGGAGTGGGTGGTGAGACGTGTAAATGTGCATTGTATTCAGTGTAGTGTGTATGGTGAAGGGTAGGTAATTGGAACAGTGGGTTGGGTGTGTGTGTTTGTTTAGTGGTGGTTGTGTTGTGTGTGGTAGTTAAGGTTATGTTGAAGTGTTGTTTTGTGTGTTGTATCAGCAGAGGAGGTTGGTGTGTGTGTGTGAGTACGTGTGTTGCGTGGTTGAGGGCGTGTGGCGTTGCTGAGTGCGTGTGTGTGTGCATGTGTTTGTGTATTTGTGTGTGTGTTGTGTGTGATGGTGTGTGGTGTGTGAGAGCATGTGTGTATGTGGCGTGTGTGATGGCATGTGTGTGTGTATGACGCATGTTGTGTGTGTGACGTGTGTGAGTGCGTGTTGTTGGTCATAGACATGTTGTAAATTGCATGTTTTTGAGTGTAGTGTGTGTATTATGAGGGTGAAGGTGAGGTGTGATTTGTTATGTGTGGCATAGAATGACAGGATGTTTGCGTGTGTGTGTGTGTGTGTATGAGGGGGTTTTGTGTGGCTGAGTGTTGTGTGTGAGTGGTGGTGTGAGAAGTGTTTTAGAATAAATTATACAGACAGTGAAATTGTTAGGAAAACATATTTT
>NC_134503.1:15283976-15326476 GCF_040206685.1 Ascaphus truei
TTTCATTGTCACTAGCAATATATCGCTGGCCTTATCTAGCTGCAAAAGGGATATGGGTAATGTGTGGCCCTATTGAAGGTGTGGCCCTTAATGTACATCATGTTGCCCACCATTGGAGTACAAGCTTCTCCACCATAACCTTATTCTAAATAGTTACTGACCTTAAGTGTGGAATAAAGGTAATACATAGACATTTTTGTAAAACTCCTTGTGAATATCCACGCACTAAACTTCATAAATCTGTTGTATTCTTCTATACACTTAATTTATCCAAAAATAACAACCTTCATAAAAAGTCACTGATCTGTACTTAATCCACATGGTAGTAACCATTCACTGCCGTCCTCTAGTTAACACATGTAAATGTGTCCCCACTCCTATTAAAGCCACACTTTTCCCTACACTAATCTTGCTGTACGTGTGGTGTGTATACAAAGCTCTGTTTGCTCCTAGAGGCATGTTTCCAGCTTGTATCTGATTCCTAAGAGAATTAATTTGTGATGAGGCAACAGCAACTCAGTGCTCTTTTAACACCCACTTGCGCCTCTGATCATCCCCCATCATAATGCTTTGTAAAATAGACGCACTTACCAGTATGTGTATCTGTATGTTCCTCCTACAAAGTAGATTGTAAGCTCTTCGGAGCAGGGACTCCTTTTCCTAAATGTTACTTTTATGTCTGAAGCACTTCTTCCCATGATCTGTTATTTGTATTATTTGTTATTTATATGATTGTCACGAATTACTGCTGTGAAGCGCTATGTACACTAATGACGCTATATAAAGACATACATACATAGTGTGAGCCACAGCAATGCACACACAGGCAGACCATTAATACACGCTATACTGCTGCAGTGAAACATTCTCTGTTCCGCTTGCATACACCACATTACCCACTATGATATTACACATTGCTGGGAGCGAACACGTCGTTAATGATGTGCACAGGTACTATGGTGAGTTGTGCCTGTCAGTGGTTACAAACTAATGTTCATGACGGAGGACAGAAACATGAAATTCTTTACCAGAGCTTTTCTATGTTTCACGCTCGAGGGCACAAGGCGCCAACACCATGTAACAGAGTTCCTCATTTAACCTGTAGAGTGCCAGGCTCATGCGATGGATCCAGGAGAAATTGCTGTACATGTTTCCACAGATGCCGGAAACAGAAAATATGGCAGTCTGCCCTAAAATCTCCTCCTTCTCCCTTAGCAGACAATGATTTTCTCCCACATTATTAGGACTCGGACAGTGCTGTTTAGGGTAAGGGTTAAGTCGGCATAGACATAGGCTGCCTTATTTACCTGGCTGGCCTGGTGATCAGCCTCTTCCTTAACAAGAAACCGTATACTGCACTGTAAACCAACAACATGGTGCAGAATTACTAAGTGCTGCTAAGAAACAAGGCACCTTCTAGTTCATTTACTCGATACATCATAAAGGTGTCTTACAGCTTTGCAGTGCTTGGTAAATAGGAGCACCCAACAAGAGCTGATCCCGCCACGAGAGTAACAGGTATATATTTGTTATACTCGCAAAAAAGGAGAGACCTTATTAAAAAGTTACAGCAGCAAAAAGAAATCTAAGCACCTTGAATAACATAACAGATCTTGAAGTTAGAAGAAAAGCAGCCCCTGCAGTAGCAGAACTTGTGATCAGTACATGACAGAGACATGAGATGTTTGAAGCAGCGGGTTTCCTGTGTGTTCTGCTGCTGAGCAGTTCTGTACGTGCCCAGAAACCCTGGAGGCAGAAAGTGTGACGAGTTCAGCTCCCTTCTTTTCAAACCGCTCAGGTCTGGCTATTATAAACCTAACCGTGATGTATTGTTCACGCTGCCAACAGGAGAAACTGATCACAGGTCCACAAAAGCAGTGTATGGAGCTATGAAAACACCTAGTCCATTATCCTGTGTTACATCTCTTATTAGTGTGCAGCTGATGGGTTTATCAACAAATTACCCCATAAACAGACTTTGGGGCCTAGTCACTAAACTGTGAAAATTGCATTTCCATGCCAACACTGCCGCCTCTTCTCAGTAGTGCAGTAAAATGTTACCTCTGTTTCCAGTAACAACGGTTCAGTTTGTGTTGAAACACACAATAGTCCTTTTATGTCAACAAAGCCCTAACTTTTTTGTCCAATTAAAATATTGCTAAAACGTGATTCAGGTTCAGTACCGGTAGGGTTAAAAGATGCTTTTAGGCATTAAAGCGGCAGTTCCTCCCCCATACGCCACCTCTCTTTGATATAGACAGATCTATAGATATATGAAGCAGGGGATCCCAGCAGCTGAACTGTGTTCATTTCAGCTCTGGCGACCACCTGGCCCTCGAGGTACGTACCAGGAATGCTAGCGGCGGGTATTTCCCCCGCGTCACACAGGCCAATAGGACGCCGCAACGGGTGACGCAGGAGATGTACCTCACCATTGTGGTTCTCCTGGAGGGGACGGTACCAGCACTATGTTTATAGGTAAGTACCTCAGGAGCCAGGGGGGCTCCAGAGCTGAAAATGAACACAAAGACCCCACGCTTCCTATACATGTGTAAAAAAAAAAAAAAAAAAAAAAAAAGAGTATGGGCAAAAGAAATAACAAAAAAAAACAGCTGCTTCCGCACATCTGTGCCACTAGATAAGTCACCCTTCTCCTCTCAGCTGCACGTATCACTGTAATCATTGGCAGGTGTGTACTGCAATACTCACTGTTATACTGGACGCCCTTGGCGAACCTTCTCTGCAGCGCTTGATTCATAGACTGCAGCCCTGCAGGGATGTTTTTGTCTCGCAGAGTTGATGGGTCCGAGCCCACCAGTTTTTTTAAAGCCGAAAACATTTTCTCCTTTTTTTTCGGGTGGGGAACAAGTCCCAGGTCTTTAGAGAACGGAGTTCAAGTAGGATGCCTTGTACCCCTCTCTTAGGAAAGCAGAGAACCAGGATATCTCATGCAAGCCACCTAAAAAAAAAAATCAAGTAGGCGCCAATATGGATTGTAGGATTTGCAGGTGACAATTTGACATCATAAGGTGATAAGAAGCAGTGTTTCTCCGAGGTATTACAATCCAAAATCACTTCTTCTGGAACTTTAATCCAAACACTTCCAATTATTTTTTTTCCAGTGAAACAGGTTTACAAAAAAACATAGAAATATTAGATATAAAAAGTATCACCAAATATTAGTTTGTTGAAGAAATCCACATTCACGGTTGATACCCAACTCACAGCTCCTAAAAATGTACGAGAGATAACAATGCAGGAGATTAGTGTAGGAGTTACAATAAAAAAACAACTATAGATTACAAACCCTGACAATTTATTTGATTAAATCAACAATGTGTTGCATAGGCTCTGGATATTTCTAATTCAGAACATTGTATTTATTAGTGACAGATTATACTGCAGCTTGGAATAACTTCTTAATAGATTTACAATTTCATATGTTGTAAGTGAGCTGTTGGGATTATGAGGTCCCATATTAATCCACTGATATATCGCTAGACAATTTCTCTAGGACAAATACAGGTAAAATAACTCTATAACTCCAATAAAGTATCATATTAATTAGGCTGCCTTAAAAGACGTCAGCGTATATATACAATTCTACACCAATGGATCATATCATAACAATCTTCACAAGGGTCAAGAATCTCTGAATTTATGTGTTTGTGTAATATTTAAACAAATTCATAGTTTAAAAATAGCTCTCTCTCTATACAGTACATCCCAAGCATCATTTATATGATCCCCGCATAGAAGTATAACAAACTTCTCATCTACACGGTGTTGTGCCTGTTAACGTCAGGGTTCAAACAGTTACACCAAACTGAATTGACAATGCAAATTCCCATGATCGTTGAGCGGTTAAAATGAAGTGGAAGGGTACATTTTGTTTTAATGATGAATGGCAGTGTAATTATTTCTACAAAGTGACTATCTTTCCCCCATTTGGCAGCTTTGCCCCCTTTAGTGTTGGATAGCCGCACAGTACTGATCTTTAAGACAAATCTCTGTTGCCACCAGAACCTGCATTATATTGCTTTGCGCTGATCTCTACATCACTATGGCAGCAAAATGGCTAACAGTTTGGTTTCTGCTACAGAGATGCTCCTTGCAGTGAAATAATTCATTATTTTTCTGTTGGCAGACAAAGGTTTAATTACAATGGGATAAATTCAACCTAAAGTGTTTTAGAATGTAAGCTTCATGGAGAATGACCCTCCCCCCTTACCTACTGTACCACTGTTTGTTAATGTTAAAATAGTATTTTTGTCTTCATACCCCATTGTACTACATTGCAGAATATGTTGGCACATTATATGTCAATTGGAAAATAATATGAAGTACAAGATGCCAGCACCTGTCTGTAGGACAAGGCTCTTCACCAGTTTAAAAATGACAGCTGATAAATCATCAGTTACCTTCTACAAGGACCCTATGGCATACTGTGCGATGTGACAAGTGCTTAGTGTCTTATAACAAACACTGTGTTTTGTGTCTGGTACTCCAAATAGTGTCTTTGGTGCAGCTGGCTTAAACTAAAAGGTAGGGTTGAGAGTAGGTAAATAGACGTCAAATCCAATGAAGTGAACTCACTCCGTACCTCTTAGGTTGTGTTATTCTGTACCCGTGTAATGTATGGATTTTACTCCTGCCCTGTAGTACTTTATGGCATGTAAATGTAGGACTCTTCCTTTTCTATGTATATTATACAGTTATTGTATTCTCCTGTCTGTCAGATCAGTTTGTTCTCTCCACCTTTGTACCTATGATATAGCTCTTACTTAACCTCTTGTTCATGTGTATCTTTGTAATGTGAGGCTGTATGTTTTCTCCGGTGCATGTTATACTGTTTCGTCTTTGTAATATAAGATGGTACGTCTCTCTTGCCATGTATTTATTGAATGAGTGTGTATGTATGGGTCTGTGTGTTACTCTTTAGTTTCGTCCCTGTAATGTAGTGTATATCCTGTTGTGTGTCTACTTCAAGTGTGTGTTATCCCCATATTGTGTTACTATTCTGCTGCATACAGTATCTGTAAAGAGGTAGCCTCAGCCGAGTGTCTGCATTATGAGGCTGTATGTATCCTCCATTGTGAGTCTGTGTTACACAGTTGTGTGTCTGTAGTAGGAGGTTGTGCCTTTATATGATGAGGTTGTGTGTGTGCAGTACCAGATTGGGAGGTTGTGTCTTTATATGGGGTTGTGTGTCTGCAGTTCCAGACTGGGGGTTGTGTCTTTATATGATGAGGTTGTGTGTGCAGGACCAGACTGGGGGTTGCGTCTTTATATGATGAGGTTGTGTGTGTGCAGTACCAGATTGGGGGGTTATGTCTTTATATGGGGTTGTGTGTCTGCAGTTCCAGACTGGGGGTTGTGTCTTTATATGCTGAGGTTGTGTGTGTGCAGGACCAGACTGGGGGTTGTGTCTTTATATGATGAGGTTGTGTGTGTGCAGGACCAGACTGGGGGTTGCGTCTTTATATGATGAGGTTGTGTGTGTGCAGTACCAGACTGGAGGTTGTGTGTTTTATATGAGGTCTCCTGTGTGAGATTGGGGTGTGTGTATCCGTTGTGTGTTAGTATTAGATGTGTGTGTATGTGACAGCTGTCGCTATTCTCCTGTCACGTGGCTGTGTTATTGCCCGGTCAGTCCCCGCTCCTCCCCTCGGGCCCCCAGCTCTCTCACAGCCCCCGCTCCTCCCCTCGAGCCCCCCGGCTCTCTCACTTTCTCCCTCCGGTTCCCAACCGGAGCCGCTCCGCCGCCATCTTCCTTCTTCCTCCAGTGGGACACCTACAGGGCGGAGCCACCGCAGCGGCTACGGGGGCCGGCAGCGTCCAATACTACGCACATTGCGCGAGACAGCTACTGCGTGCGCGCTGTCCTCATCCCTCACTCCCAGGGACAGAGGCTCAGGCTTCCCTTTGATACAAAAAATACTGTGTGATGCTCAAAACATAAGCAACATTTAGCTGAATATAGCTCTTAGGCCAAGTTCAGGGTGGCTGCTACGCGACAGGCGCCCGCGTCCGTCGCAATTTCAGGTTGTTCGGTGGGAGTGTTCAAACTGAGAACTCCACCGGCGGCAGAGTGCAGCGCTGACGCTGCTACATTTATCTGCTACAACCTAAAATTATATTTAGGGCTACAATTGTGTCACGTGAGCTGGTTCAGCGAAGCAGCTCCGTGACAGGTTCGCCCCCGCCACGCCCGTAAACGCCGCCACCCAACTTCTGCAGCCAAGTCACAGATCGCTGGGCTGCAGGAGCACGCGGGGAGGCGCGCACGGAAGCTCGCCTTAGATATTGAAAATCCAAAGAATGGTGTACCCCTTAGGTACCTAGGCACAACCCCAAATAACAGTCCCACATATGTGGAATTTAGCTGGATGAACTCCCACTTGGCACTGTAGTAAGGAATTCAAATAGACTTGTATCCAGACACATATACATCGATGTGGAGTGATAGCTTAAAGCAGAGGTGCGCAAAGTGGGGGGCGCGGGGTTTACAGAAGCCCCCACGTGATTCCCGAAGGCATTTAAATTAATGCCGGGGGAACTGCAGGGCCTCTGTAAACCTTTACTTACCTTGATTCAGATGCTCCTGGTGACGCGTCGCCATGGCAACGCGCTGTCATTTTACGTCACGTTGTCATGACATGACGCCAGGACATTTGACTCAAGGTAAGGGGGGGGGAGGGCACGAGGAGAGGGGGAAAGCCAGCAGGGGTGCACAGGGGAAAAAAACGCGCCCCCCTGCCTTAAAGTGATGAATGGGGCAAAGGCCGCAGACTCGCATGTATTGCAGCATCCCGGCTTGATGGCCCCGTGGTCCTGGGGTACGGCTGTGCTTCCGTCTTCACAGCATACAAGGTTGAAAAAATATGAAGAAACCGAGCACTACTACCAGATTGAAAAAATGGATTCAGCAGAGAGCGTTCCCAGGAATTGTTTCTATATGGTAGAGCTCGGTTTCTTCATTTTTTTTTCAACCACCCAGTCTGGCCATTCGTCTAAATACTGTGAGAGCTCAGACCTTATTGCATTCTTTGGTTTCTATGAACGCAGCAGTTGCCCCTACCATATCCTCCAACATTACCCCGCAGATAAGAAGTACATGTGGGGCGATACACCCCCACACACATACTATAGTATATGTATACACCCCACCCGACCCTACTATGTACACCCCCATACACCTATTATATTCACCCCAAACGCCTCTACTATATACACCTCAAACACACATCTTACTATATACACCCCCACACGCCCCTACTATATACACTTCGACTATATACACCCCCACACACCTATTATATTCACCCCACACACCTTTTATTATATACACCTCCATACACCTCACACTTCTACTATATACACCTCACACACCTCTACACCCCCACACACCTCTACTATATACACCCCACACACCTCTACTATATACACCCCCACACACCTACTATATACACCACCACACACTATTATATTCACCCCACACACCTCTACTATATACACTCCCACACACCTCTACTATATACACCCTCACACACCTCTACTATATACACCTCTCTATATACACCCCCACACACCTCTGCTATATACACCCCCACACACCTCTACTATATACACCCCCACACACCTCTACAATATACACCCCCACACCTCTACTATATACATCCCCACTCACCTCTACTATATACACCCCCACACACACACACCTCAAAATCTACAGGTTCTATATAATTAGGGTGAGCATACGTCCCAGATTTTAATAAACATGTTCTGACAATTTTCTCAAAACAGATTCTGCCCAACAGCAAACACCAAACCCCCTTAACAAATCTTCATACATTTCAGACCATACCCCTGAAGAAGTGTCGCTCTGACACGAAACGCGTCGCGGTGAGGTCACAGGCAGCGACGTAGGGTTCGTGACGACGAAATCCGGAAGCTGCGCACACATACACCCACGAGGGCGCCGTTTGGAGAATTGGCTTGGCTGAATTTCATCACATACAGTAAGCTTTTACCCTCTGTTCTATATAACATCTGGGACATGATAAGAGTGCCTTGAATCCATTGAGGCTTGCCTTCTCTTGGTGTTGTGGTTATGTGGATTATGTGATCCGGTCTTATTTTTAAGTGTGATGTACATGGTTCTTAGCGTACATATAAATTGTGCTTAATTGCATTATTTTGTCTCTGTGCTTTCTCTTATGCGCCCCTTTTTGGTTTTATTTACTGACAATTTTTTCAAAATTGTTAAAATGTCCGGGTTCTTAAGCTTTTCCCTGTTTGGACTCACTTAAAACCTTAAAAATAGACACGGCCTGCTTTAATGTGATCGATCGTATCGAAGAGTAAACATTTTAACGATATTGGTAAACTCTAATTACCGGTAGCTATATGTAATACAGCCATGCACTGTACTGGAAGCACAATCAATAATACAGCATAAATGGGGGCGTTATTACACAAATACCAATCTAATATTTTTTTTATTTTTTTTTTATAGAAGTCATGTCATTTGTTTTCTAAATAATTTTTGGATTTGTTATACTTTTGAAAATCTGGTCACCCCAGGTATAATCTATATGCTGATCCTGTAAAATGTGTCACACCCTTTACCATTGTTTCTCCTTGTCACGGGAAACCAGGACTATCACACCAGGGACTATCACACCAGGGACTATCACACCAGGAACTATCACACCAGGGACTATCACACCAGGGACTATCATGCCAGGACCATCACACCAGGGACTATCACACCAGGGACTATCACGCCAGGGACTATCACGCCAGGAACTATCATGCCAGGACCATCACACCAGGGACTATCACACCAGGAACTATCACACCAGGAACTATGACGCCAGGATTATCACATCAGGGACTATCACACCAGGGACTATCACGCCAGGGACTATCACGCCAGGGACTATCACGCCAGGGACTATCACGCCAGGACTATCACACCAGGGACTATCACACCAGGGACTATCACACCAGGGCCTATCACACCAGGGACTATCACACCAGGGACTATCACACCAGCAACTATCATGCCAGGACTATCACACCAGGTACAATCACACCAGGAACTATCACGCCAGGACTATCACACCAGGGACTATCACACCAGGAACTATCACGCCAGGACTATCACACCAGGAACTATCACACCAGGGACTATCACACCAGGAACTATCACGCCAGGAACTATCACGCCAGGACTATCACATCAGGGACTATCACACCAGGGACTATCACACCAGGGACTATCACGCCAGGGACTATCACGCCAGGGACTATCACGCCAGGGACTATCACGCCAGGGACTATCACGCCAGGACTATCACACCAGGGACTATCACACCAGGGACTATCACACCAGGGACTATCACGCCAGGGACTATCACGCCAGGAACTATCACGCCAGGACTATCACGCCAGGAACTATCACGTCAGGGACTATCACGCCAGGAACTATCACGCCAGGGACTATCACACCAGGGACTATCACACCAGGAACTATCACGCCAGGAACTATCACGCCAGGACTATCACACCAGGGACTATCACACCAGGGACTATCACGCCAGGGACTATCACGCCAGGGACTATCACGCCAGGGACTATCACGCCAGGGACTATCACGCCAGGACTATCACACCAGGGACTATCACGCCAGGGACTATCACGCCAGGGACTATCACGCCAGGGACTATCACTCCAGGGACTATCACACCAGGGACTATCACACCAGGGACTATCACACCAGGGACTATCACACCAGGGATCAATTCGCAAGACTGAACAAGAGTTGATAAAATTGAATTTATTGGACAATAATATATCCACAAATGTTACAAACATACAACACACACTCCCAACTGGGGTAACTGGGAATACCTTTTAGTCTGCGCCCCCCCCCCCCCCCCCTGCCTGCTCCTCTTTTAGGCCGAGTTCAGGGTGGATGTTACGCGATGTGCGCGCGCAATTTCAGGTTGTTCGTGGGAGTTTTCAAACTGAAAACTCCACCGGCGGCAAAGTACAGCGCTGACGCTGCTACTTTTTACTGCTACAACCCAAAATTATATTTTGGGCTGCAGTTGCGTTACGTGAGCTGGTTCAGCGAATCAGCTTCGTGACACTTTCGCCACGCCCCATGACTTTTATTAAAAGCAGTCATATCTACCCCTACCGCCACACTCCTCTTTTGTTTTGGGACATGAAATGAGGGATTGACTCAGACACCAAGCCTTCTGCGCACAATTTTATTGTAAAAATACTCTGTCAGGTCAGCTCAGAGGATCCACGCGGCAGATAACTGTATGGGGTGGGAATGGGGAGATGGTTCCTCAGGTGGGATGGGAATGGTGAGATGGTTCCTCAGCTGGGATGGGAATGGGGAGATGGTTCCTCAGGTGGGATGGGAATGGGGAGATGGTTCCTCAGGTGGGATGGGAATGGGGAGATGGTTCCTCAGGTGGGATGGGAATGGTGAGATGATTCCTCAGGTGGGGTGGGAATGGTGAGATGGTTCCTCAGGTGGGATGGGAATGGGGAGATGGTTCCTCAGGTGGGATGGGAATGGGGAGATGGTTCCTCAGCTGGGATGGGAATGGGGAGATGGTTCCTCAGCTGGGATGGGAATGGGGAGATGGTTCCTCAGGTGAGATGAGAATGGGGAGATGGTTCCTCAGCTGGGATGGGAATGGGGAGATGGTTCCTCAGGTGGGATGGGAATGGGGAGATGGTTCCGCAGGTGGGATGGGAATGGGGAGATGGTTCCTCAGGTGGGATGGGAATGGGGAGATGGTTCCTCAGGTGGGATGGGAATGGGGAGATGGTTCCTCAGGTGGGATGGGAATGGGGAGATGGTTCCTCAGGTGGAATGGGGAGATGGTTCCTCAGGCCTGGATTCTGGGCTTTTGCCCCCTCTAGTCTTCTTCTTGGGGGGTTTCCCCACCTTCTTTTTCATCTCGATCAGCTTCTTGCCAAGTTTCTTTATTTCATCCCTGGTGAGGGCATCTTCACGTTCAAGACCCTCAAACTCAAAGGGTTCTGGATTAGAAAGATCATGGGAAGAGAGAGAGGTCATAGTTTAGTTTCTGGAGCTATAGTCATATAAATATCATTTTTGCTGGGCGTCTTGTAAATGCCCGCAATTGGAATTTTACAAAAATTGCCTTATTATATGCGAGGTGGAGGATTTTTAATTTAGTACGCCTACTAAATATGTAAATATAATATAAATACAGGCAGTCCTCGGTTATCCGACACAATGCGTTACTCAAAATGGCGTTGGATAGCGAAACGTTGTAAAGCGAAACCCGTTTTCCCATAGAAACACTGTTTAAATTAAAGGTTCCGTTCCTGAAGGCATTTTTAACACTAAAATACACCAAATATTTTACGCAGGCAATAAGATAAGCAGCACACACATAAATTATATAGTGTATATACTGTATTATATATAATATAACATAATATATAATATAATAATATATTATATAGTATAATATAATATTATATATATATATACAGTATATATATATATATATATATATATATATATATATATATACTGTATATATATATATAATATTATATTATACTATATAATATATTATTATATTATATACCGTATATAATATTATATATATTAATATTATATTATACTATATAATATATTATTATATATATACCGTATATATATATTATACACATAAACATAAAAAAAACTTTGTAAAGCATCGTAAGAGCGTTGGATAAGCCATTTTGGCGTTGTAAAAATGAACATAGGTTTGCATTGCATAGCGTTGGATAAGCCATTCGTTTTAAAACGAAGCATTGTAAAACGATAATATAATTCTAAATATAATAAATAATATAATAATATATAATATAATATATAATATAGTATAAATATAAATATTTTTACTAATCGTAGGAAGAAAAAAAATTGCATAGGCCCAAATCCACAAAAGGGTGCTAATGTTTAGCCCGTCTCGGCTCCCGTTCTTATGAATGGATCTGGGCCATAGTGTAATACAAAATTGACTCATTTTTACCTATTGTTTAGAATGTCTCCTCTACAATCTATCCTAAACGCTGCTGCTAGAATCACTCTACTCTTTCCTAAATCTGTCTCAGCATCTCCCCTGCTGAAATCCCTCTTCTGGCTCCCTATCAAATCCCACATTTCATACTCAATTCTCCTCCTCCCTTTTAAAGCTTTACACTCTTCTGCCCCTCCTTACATCTCAGCCCTAATTTCTCGCTATGCACCATCCAGACTCTTGCGTTCTGCTCAAGTATGTCTTCTCTCTACCCCCTTTGTATCTAAAGCCCTCTCCCGCCTTAAACCTTTCTCACTGACTGCCCCACACCTCTGGAATGCCCTTCCCCTCAATACCCAACTAGCACCCTCTCAATCCACCTTTAAGACCCATCTTAAGACACACTTGCTTAAAGAAGCATATGAGTAGCACCGTAGCTAATAATATACACATGTTACATTAACCTTGGCCCCCTACTGTGTCTGTACGTTCTTCCTATCTGTACGTTCTTCCTACCTACCAATTAGATTGTAAGCTCTTCGGAGCAGGGACTCCTCTTCCGAAATGTTACTTTTATGTCTGAAGCACTTATTACCATCATCTGTTATTTGTATTATTTGTTATGTATATGACTGTCACGTATTACTGCTGTGAAGCGCTGTGTACATTAATGGCGCTATATAAATAAAGACATGCAATACAATACAATCTGCTCCACAGGCCCATGTTTACTACGCAGTGCTGTGCCATAACAGACACCATACGGCTTATTCATTTGAATGGACTTTATTAAAGCAGCAATATGGGCTTCACTTAGTATTTTTACACTGAAAAGAGATACCGGAGGTAAGTATCTCTGGAAGCAGGGGGTCCCCGGAGCGGACATTAACACAGTTCAGCTCCGGAGATTCCCTACTTCAACCCAGTAATAAAAATAAAGTGAAACCCATATGGCTGCGTATAGGTAAATTCCAGAGTCTGAAGGTGTCCTATGGCTTAGTCCCATGCTAAGTATTTTATAGAACATTGGTAGCTTTACAACCTGGCGTCAACGCATTCACTTTAATGGGATCAGGCAGTGGTGTAGCTATCGCCTCTTAGGTACCTATTCAATAAGCTATCGTCCTGAGCAAGGGGAGTGGCGCGTCACAGCATACTGAAAAAGTACATTAGTAAATTGATCATTTTGTTATTACGTTCGCCTCTCTCCTGTTGTTCAGCCTTTCATAAATAATACAGCAATTATGTTTTAAGCAATAGCCCACTCAGGTTGTTGTTTTTTTTTTGGGGGGGGGGGGACAGGACATAGGAATAGGGGGAAGGGTTACATTATTTAAACCTGGGGACCCTCTGGAGATGATCCATGGACCCCGGACAGAAAGTAACTTCCTAGTGTTTTGTGATCTGGGTTTACCATTTCCACGTTAATCAAATGCTTTTGTAGGGTTTTTACAATCTTTATCTAATACATTTTAGTGATAAGACTGTTTGATGGTTCCCGAAATGAGGTGAATTGTTTAGTTTGTTTGGCCCATTGTATAGTATCAATGAAGCCATCACTAGTCAAAGAGATAAACATAAGTAGCGCATTGTTTGAGTTCAGTCAATCAAGAGAAAGAATAAACAGTAGTAATGTCAGGTTCAACAGGATGGAAATAAGTTAAACCGTTACTTTCAATTTGATGGAATAATTCCCAGGAAGCTATTTACACAAAGTTGTTTAATTTAGTTGTTGTTTTTTGACCCACTACATGAGACTGGCCCTGTCACCCCCTTCCCACCACGTCTACCAACACAGGCCCCCTCTATCACTTTCTGATCATGTGATTGGTCCTGAGCGATCACATGGTCTCAACGTCATCCTGGCGACGTTAACAGAAAAGGGGGTGGGGGAGTTCTTCTAGATTGCGGGCAGCACTCTCACAGTACCCCTAGAGTAGCATAGTGCCATGGCGGACAGGGGTTAAACATGGTGTTCGGAGAGGTTACCGCCTTTATTTTGTTCCACCTCATAGGTGGCCAACTCCAGTCCTCAAGAGCTACCAAGGTCAGGTTTTCAGGACATCCCTGCTTCATCCCTTCATCCCTGCTTCAGCACAGGTGGCTCAATCAGAGGCTCAGTCTGATTGAGCCACATGTGCTGAAGCAAGGACGGATTGAGCCACCTGTGCTGAAGCAGGGATATCCTGAAACCCTGACCTGTTGGTAGCTCTTGAGTACTGGAGTTGGCCACCCCTGTTCTACCTAATAGATAATGAACTAATGGTAATGTATACTGACCAGTGCACTGGCCTCAGCTATAGTTTCTTTATACATGGAATCATGTTGTCTTCTCTTTACCTTTGCTGGCAGCGAATTCAAACTCGATCCTCTGGTTGTGGTTATCTAGGACTGTGGTCGTCTCCAGAAGCTCACGGACCTTCAGGAAGGACTGGCAGGAACAAGGCACACGGTTAGAATGGTTTACAATGGCACAAACAGGTCAAGTGTGCAGAGTGGGTCAGCCCAAGTTCTGTACTATAGCAATACAATGTTGCCATCAAAGTTATTCAGGCATACCCCGCTTTAAGGACACTCACTTTAAGTACACTCGCGAGTAAGTACATATCGCTCAATAGGCAAACGGTAGCTCAAGCATGCGCCTGTCAGCACATCCTGAACAGTAATACCGGCTCCCTACCTGTACCGAAGCTGTGCGCAAGCGGGGAGACTATAGAGCCTGTTACACATGCGTTATTTACATCAGTTATGCACGTATATGATGATTGCAGTACAGTACATGCATCGATAAGTGGAAAAAAAGTGGTGCTTCACTTTAAGTACATTTTCGCTTTACATACATGCTGCGGTCCCATTGCGTACGTTAATGCGGGGTATGCCTGTATAGCAGTACAGGTAGTCCTCGTTATCCAACGTTTCACTTTACAACGAATGGCAGATCCAACGCTTTACAATGCCACCCTACGGGCCGTTTTCCGACGCCTGAATGCATTATCCAACGCTCACCGCCACCGATTAACATGGGACTCACTTTACAATGGTTTCACTATCCAACGCTACTTCCAGAGTGGATTCCTTTGGATAACCGAGGACTGCCTGTATATAGTCTCTGCCTAATTAAATTACATTACTACATTATATATATATATAGCACATATAGTGTAATTCTGTTTAATATAAAAAAATAGGGGCAAGGTAAGTATAGGTACACTCACAAACAAAGATAGCAAAATCGTATTTTAGGACCAATGGTCACAGATGGCTGCTGCCAGAAAGTAGATGAGGCGTCAGCTAGTGTTGGTATACTCACCGGAGCAAAGGGTCTGGCCCCAATCAGCGTCCGAGATGGCGTCGCTGCCAAGAGGCCAATCAGATATTTACCGATGGAGGACGCCAGTCGAAGCCACAAAAATCTGTCACTCTACATACATACATACATACATACATACATACATACATACATACATACATACTGTATGTGTGTGGGAATTTTTAAAGATGGTGCCCAAAGTCCTCAGTGCCTTATTGAGTTTCACATATGGGTTTAATGAGGAGCAATTAAGAAAGATGAGCCGTTACTTGGAAATAATATTAATAATAATATCAGCGTCGTAAAGACGCACCTTGATGATAAGCTGCCTGCAATATGGTCCATATTGCTCCTCAAGGTAAAATGAATTGATTGCCTAGCTCTAGTGTCATGTTCTAAGCTCTACATGTAGACAGGAAGTTTGGAGAGGTAATTTAACACTCACAGGACCTTCCCTCTCCTCTGAACTTATTAAGGTTCTTGGCAGCATGATTTGTCACAGAGTAACACTCTGGTCCCTTCATTTGGGATTTTTACCTCCGAGTGATCATCATCAATCCATGGGGTTTTGAGCATGTTGGAACCAGATTCCATGAGACACCGCAACTTGTCCTCACAAACGTTCAGTTTGTCATAGTGGTCCGTGGGCATGGCAGCATCAGCACTCTGGGGGCAATAATAAATGCCATCAGCACCCCTGCATATTTGTTACATAACCTGACTATTTGTTCTCCCTCACCAACAAAATATTCTCCGTGACATGCTCTGTATCTCTATTCTATTCCATTCTATAGACTGTCCTCTCGGGGGGGCTAATGTGCTCTGTATCTCTGTATCATTCCCTTAGGCCTTGATTATAGTTGATGCGCGCTGCCATCGCTAGCGCGAAACCTTCACTGCAGGCGGGAGGCGACGGGGAGGCGTGGCGGAGGCGTGATGTCACGCGAGCAGTTCGCCCTCATTGGCTGACGTCACGCGGCCGTCGCCTCTCCGTCGCGCTCTATGCGCACCTTCGATGGAATGCAGGTATTTGTTTTGGCGGCGCGCGCCCGGCTGCGGGCACTATAATCGCAGCCTTAGGTGGCTCTTCTTTGGATATAACGGTTCTGTATCTCTGCAGCCATTCATTGAGCACAGAGAGTGGATTTCCACTAATGATTAATGCCATTTGCATTTGGGGTGGAAAGGATTTTCCTCCTCCTCCCATCAAATGAGTCTTTTATCATGGAGATAATAAAGGATACATTCAAACTCCCGTCCCAGAGCTGCTCTGCAGCCATCTGCCCAACAGATTATGGGCCAATCATGCTACTAAATAAGACTAATAAACACACAATCCCAGCAAGCTCTAACCCCAGAGCCCACCACATCATATATATATATATATATATATATATATATATATATATATATATATATATATATATATATATTTGTATTAGAAGGAGTGCTACATGTATACAACAAAAGACAAAAATACTCAATGCTACATCCAATGTGACAAAATGCATAGTTAAATACTTCAATATTAGTATTCCAAAGCGTTATAATCCTGCAGCCACGTCACGGCACGACCAGCATGCAGGTCCTAACACTACCGGTGAGAACTCTCATTTACCAGTGATGTGGGGGGAGAATGACCTCAGTGGACCTGTCCTGCACAGGAACATGGAAAAACCTGCTACTTAAAAAGTGGGGTAGAGCTTGCTGGAATTGTGTGTTTAGTCATTTTAATTTTCAACTGGTATGAGTTGTTTGGAGGTTAGTGACTCCTCCTCCCAGGGTTTAAGCTCACCCCTCCCCACTTTTTAAGTAGCCGTTTTTTTCCAAAACGAAAAATCCAATTCTATACTTAAACCAAGGTAACGTTACATTTGAATCCCTTGGGCTCCTCAGGTGTCGGGTTTCCATTGACCTTATTATGTGATGAGCAGATCACCTGGAGCATTAAGGGTTAGCGTTTCCATGCGTTGGAAAGCCTTGCCCAGATGCCCTTTACCTGGTCCACAGTTTTGGTTCCGTAAAGTTTGAAGTACAAGTTGTCGATGCCATTTTGCACGGCGAAGAGCAGCTCCTGGTTCTGGCGCAATTTCAGGTTGGCGGTTGTCAGTCTCTGCTCTTCCTGATTTAGGTTTTCGCTGAGTTCAAGCCCCAGTGTTTTAGAGCTGCAAGGATCCACCGCGATAAAAGATTAGGGGCCCATTTATCTCAGATATGTACTTTTATTTTCATTCCATGCTGTCATTGTAAATACCAGATATTTGGAGGCTAGCGAAGAGACCTGCTCTAAATTAGGACGGCCCACTTGAGTGCACACCTTGCTGTGATAACTGATAAGCCTTAACCTCTATTACTCTCATTAAATAAGCCAAACTCATTCAATTAATTACTGGTGAGATGGTGAAGTAATTAATTAAGTGTGAGGAGGGAGATGGGATGGAGGTCTAACTACATCAATCAAACAAGGAGCCTAGCTTTAAATGGCATGTATTATATACATGTCTCACTTATTGGGGTGTGAAGATAGGACTGCCTTACTGGTAAATAAATACTGTATCTTGATACAGTGACAATATGGGATGGATGCTTTAAAAGCCAAGCTATGATGACTGTATTGCACTGTAATAGGATATGTCCTCCCAGTGTATACATAGTCTATAGCAGGGGTGCGAGAATTTTGTTGGGGAGCGCGCAGCGATTGCAGAGGCCCCACACTCGTCCCCAAGGCATTGAAATTAAATTCCGGGGAACCGCGCGAGGCCTCTGCGACTTCACTTAACGTGACTCAGCTGGCTTCGGTGATGCGTCGCCTTGGCAACGCGGCGTCAAATGATGCCGGGGAGTGACGTGACGTCACATGACCCCGCAGCGTAATTTGATGCTTCAGACGAGTTAAGGGGGCGCGAGCAGTGGGGGGCGCAAGGCTAAAGGTTTGTGCACCCCTGGTCTGTAGGCTAATTTGCTGCTTTCTATTTTGACCAAAAATCATAAAACATGGTATTATCCACATTTATATTGCCAAAGGCAGGGCAGACCAACTCCAGTCTTCAAGGGCCACCAGCAGGTCAGGTTTCCAGGATATCCCTGCTTCAGCACAGGTGGCTCAGTCGTTGACTGAAATCCTGAAAACCTGACCTGTTGATGGCCCTTGAGGACTGGAGTTGGCCACCCCTGGCCTAAGGAATGGGCCAATCATATATAAGCGTAAGAAGATGCTTAAGGTCTATAAGAGAAAGCAATGAGGGCAACTACAACTGCGGTGTTTAGTGTTCAGCGATGGTGACTGATCTAATGCCTTGTATGTGCAGAGGTAGAGTATCACTATAGTCTTACACTAACCACCAACAGCCTAAAATGAGATCAGAACTGTGGGTAGCGTAAGTGAGGAACTAAGTTGTGGTCAATGATTGAGCCACCTGTGCTGAAGCAGGGATATCCTTAAAA
The DNA here is from genome assembly GCF_040206685.1 of Ascaphus truei. NCBI lineage: Eukaryota > Metazoa > Chordata > Amphibia > Anura > Ascaphidae > Ascaphus > Ascaphus truei. Next base: position 15,302,802 of record NC_134503.1, read on the forward strand.
CCTGACCTGTTGCTGGCCCTTGAGGACTGGAGTTGGCCACCCCTGTTTCCGCCTAAGCTAGATATTTTGCAAGGTAAAGTCCATTCAAGTCTATAGAGGCAAATTATCTCTTAAAGGCCATAGTGACCTTCAGGGTCAGTATGTAGGTGGGTAGGTTGGAGACTCGGGTATGGAAGGAGCTAAGTGTTGTCAGAAGGTCAGAGTTCAGACTCCTTACCTATCAACGCTCGGGTTCTGGTGGAATTTGAGGTTGGCGTGTTGTATTTCCAGCTCATGCAGGCGGCCAAGCAGCGCCTTGCGTTTCTGGGTTTCCTGCTCAATATGCCGACTAAGGTATTCAGTGATATCCCTCTGAGCCTCGAACCGCACTACTATCTCCTGTACAACCACAAAGTCCGAGTGTAAAGGAATGTGGGGGACAGTTGTAGCCCTGTGTAATAACAGCAGTGAATTGCTATTGGCAGCAATACAAGTATATTTCTTTGTGGGACTTTAAAATGGCCACTTGCATTCACACACTTTAAGCCAACAGAAGTTGATTCCAATCAAGTGTAAAGCTTGGCAGAATTTTTTTTCATTTTTTTTTTTAGGGAAGAAATTAGATTACAGAGAATCTGGAATTATCACATGAATATAATGTAGGCAGGAATCAGTCACTGCTTAGATACCAGCACCTCTTACTGGAGCAAACCGAGGAGGTAATGACAATCGGATGCTTCTTTACACATGTTCAGATGACAAAAGCAGAATTACAGAATAGCTTCTGCACGAAACATCCACAGTCAGAAAGAGAGAAAGCAAAATGCAACTTTTGGCCACTAAGAGGAGCCCCTAATGTATAAATCAGTTTGAAAGGATGGAAAAAGTATTACAGTAGAATCTCGGTTGTCCGACTTTTGTTAACCGACACTCCGTTTTTTCTGTTATTCCCCCCCCCTTCTTGCTTACCGGGGCGGCAGAAGAATAAGAAGACTGCAGACCACAGGAGCGGCACAGAGGAAGACAGCTGGCGGCCAGAGAAGAGGACCGTGTCAGCGGAGGAATGGAGTTAAGACAGCGGGCTGCAGCAGCAGGCAGGAGAAGACCATCAGACCCTGTGGGACGAACAGGAGCCGAGCGGCATAGGAGAACAGCCGAAGCGCGCTGCAACACCGGAAGTTGACCGGTGTCTGACTTTTGGTGTTACAGCGCGCTCCGGCCGTTCTCCTATGCCGCTCTGCTTCTGCTCCACACACATGATCTGATGGTCTTCTCCTGCCTGCTGCTTCCGACGCCCGCTGTCTTAAGTCCATTCCTCCGCTGACATGGACCTCTTCTCCGGCCGCCAGCTGTCTTCCTCCGGTGCCGCACCTGTGGTCTGCAGTGAAAGTGTGAATGCTGTTTTACTAGTTAGAGTTGGATACCATTTGTTTTTAGATGATATTTGTTATTAAATTGGATGACACCATGGATGTTTTGTCCGCTTTCTTTCGTCTCTCTCTTTACATGTACCTTAAAGAGGAGTGGAAACCCTCCAACAGAGAGCAGCACACGCCTGGAAATCCTTATCTTCACCAAATAATTCGCCTCTTTTTATCCCTTCATTTTTTGTACTATATCACAGATTACACACCATAGCTTAGTAGCCTACCATTTCCCCCCCTCACACATAAGTATAGTTATGTATGAGTGTATATATCTATGACTGAATATACAGTATGTATGAATGCCTGTGCATGTACAGTATGAGTGCAAGACCTCTTATAACCTTTTTCGCCCGCTTTGGCGCTGAGATCCTCTGTTTCCCGTGTCTGACATTCGCCCGAACATGTATTTTTCCCTGGTTATGTCCTAGATTTGCAGTGAGAGACTTTGGGGTTTATTCATTAAACTGTGTTCGTACCAATCGGGGCACTATCGTACGGAAACTCCTATTGACAGCAGTTTAATAACTAACCCCATTTAAGTTCATCGACATCCCACTGCTGGATGTATCATTTTGCTGCATTTGTTGAATGACAGTAGTTTCTGCTTCAAATAAACCTCCAACTACAAGAATCTGGTATGAAAAGAATCCATGCACAGTTGTATGAAACCTGACTTTCTTTCACTTGGGACAGATGCCTACGAACTGAACAGAACAGTGGTGGAGGGCGTAAATGTATAGGATCACTGTAATACATCGACCCCTATATTGTTTCGGTTATTTCTTTGTGTATATATAGCTAACATTGTGCTAGCTCAGCCCGGGTAGCAGTCAAATGGTTATCAAGGAAACGTTACCGAGAGTTCTCCACACTCCACAACGCTCTTCAGCTGGTCTATATCTGCGATCTGCCTCTGCTGTTTACTGTGGCTTTTGCCATCCACCGACTTAAATCCTGTAAGAGAAAAGGGTGTCTTCAGCACTATCAGAGGAGAATTGGGGTTCAGCAATAGTAAAAATAGGGTGAAAGGGTGCTCAAGCAACTGGATCAGACAGAAATAATGTAGACTGTAAACAGAGAGCTCCAAAGTAGGTCAAAGAGAATAATATAGCACACATATGCAGTCCTAATATCTGTGACTAGAAAAAGGATGGTGTGATTAGCGCTAAAAAATATTACAATACAGTGCAAATATTACAACAAGTGGTTAATACAATAATAATGTAAGGCTGCCAGGGAAACTAACCCAAACACAGTTAGTGATAGACAAAGGAAACAATACAGACCGGCGCCTTAAAGTCCAAATGGGAGAGTTAGAGTTCAAATTGGGGAATTGGAGTGTCCAGCAAATGTTGCTTTGATCCAGTTGTCAACAGGTTCCTCAGCATCAGGATTAGTTATATCATGCAGGGGAGACAAAAGGACAAGATCATAGTGTGACACTGTATGACTATACCAATGAACACACACATAAGGACAGACTGACATACATAACACAAGACAACACTAAACAAAGATAATTAAGCTGACTAATAATATGATTGATTTAATAAACACAATAAAATAAACAGCAGCTGTCTGGTGACGAGGAGGTTTAGGATCCGGTGTGTAAAAAACGGAATCCTACTTACAGCAAGTCCCCAGAATAAATGCAGGTGGGGATGGTGTGAACGTCCAGCAGGTGATGTTAGGGGACGTGTGCCACGTGTAGCCCTCAGGAGCTTCCTATGCTGTCGGCTGGTAATGGAGGCACTTCCTCCTCTCCTCGTGGAGTCCTCCAACCGCAACCGGAAGTGCGTCACAGTGGGCGGGACGATCTACCAGATCTTACTGCCGATTGCAACTCCTATAGCCTGCAACTCTGGAAACTGTTTAGAAGGTCTGCTCCTCTCACAGTACAGCTGTAGAATGCTTCTCAATAGCCCAACGCGTTTCGTGCGCATGCGCACTTCTTCAGGGGATGATGAGCTCAGTACATGGTAGATTTAAATACAGACATACCATACCATACAGACATACCATGTACTGAGCTCATCATCCCCTGAAGAAGTGCGCATGCGCACGAAACGCGTTGGGCTATTGAGAAGCATTCTACAGCTGTACTGTGAGAGGAGCAGACCTTCTAAACAGTTTCCAGAGTTGCAGGCTATAGGAGTTGCAATCGGCAGTAAGATCTGGTAGATCGTCCCGCCCACTGTGACGCACTTCCGGTTGCGGTTGGAGGACTCCACGAGGAGAGGAGGAAGTGCCTCCATTACCAGCCGACAGCATAGGAAGCTCCTGAGGGCTACACGTGGCACACGTCCCCTAACATCACCTGCTGGACGTTCACACCATCCCCACCTGCATTTATTCTGGGGACTTGCTGTAAGTAGGATTCCGGTTTTTACACACCGGATCCTAAACCTCCTCGTCACCAGACAGCTGCTGTTTATTTTATTGTGTTTATTAAATCAATCATATTATTAGTCAGCTTAATTGTCTTTGTTTAGTGTTGTCTTGTGTTATGTATGTCAGTCTGTCCTTATGTGTGTGTTCATTGGTATAGTCATACAGTGTCACACTATGATCTTGTCCTTTTGTCTCCCCTGCATGATTTAACCAATCCTGATGCTGAGGAACCTGTTGACAACTGGATCAAAGCAACATTTGCTGGACACTCCAATTCACCAATTTGAACTCTAACTCTCCCATTTGGACTTTAAGGCGCCGGTCTGTATTGTTTCCTTAGTCCTAATATCTGTGAAATATAAGTATGATTGTCAGATGTCCCCTGAAGGTCTGAAAAAAGTGAGGTGCTCCACACTCAATCAGAACCTCATTGGGGGTGTTTTTTTTTTTTTGGAGAATTGGGGTTCACATAGGTGTGAGGCTGGGGTGAACTGGTGTGTCCTGAAGGGTCAGCCCCTCCTAGGATGAGGGTGAACAAAGGAGACTGGGATGTTTGTAGTAGCAATATCACCATTTGTCGCTCCGGGGACACCCGGTTCCAAAGATATTCATCAATGTAGAACCTGGTGTTTAGCACACACAAATGGGAGACTATGAGGTAAGTCACACAAAAGAAATTCACTTTGACTGCACACCACTGTAAAATTAAACATAACATTTATTTATAGAGTAAAACATCTATCACTAATCATATAAAACCAGCTGTACCCGGCGTAACATACACTGATCTGGGAGAGCTGAAAGGTTATTAATTAAACATTACTTTTTCTTTTCACCCCTCCCTTGCTGTCTCTTGTCCCCTCTTCCCCACCTTACTCTCTCCTCCATCATGACCTGCTCCTCTTTGCACTTCCTGCTTTACTATGGCCTGCTCCTATCTATGCACCCTACACTCCCTCCTCTCCTACTTATCTCATACTGACCTTGCTGTCTCTCCTCCCCTCTCTTTGCACTCCCTCCTGCTCCATGTGCACATTGTTCTATATTCCCTCCTGGTCATCCCTCTGTCTCCTCCTATCCTTGCTGTCTTCCTGCCCCCTCCTTTCTTTGCTGTCTTTCTCTGCCTCCTCTCATTGCTGTCTCTCTGTTTCCCTCTACACACCTTTCGGCCTTAACCTCCCCTCTCTTTGCACTCCCACCTGTCCCATGTGCACACTGCTCTCCATTCCATTCACAGAGGGGGAGGGATGTGCAGCCTCACTGACTGTCCCTGGGTGAGTGACAGGCCACTCAGCCTATCACAGAGGGGGAGCGATGTGCAGCCTCACTGACTGTCCCTGGGTGAGTGACAGCCCACTCAGCCTATCACAGAGGGGAAGGTATGTGCAGCCTCACTGGCTGTCCGTGGGGGAGTTACAGGCTGTTCAACCTATCACAGAGGGATGTGCAGACATCCTTAGAGAATGTTATATACCCGTATATAGATGATGTGTGTCCCAACGTTTTCTTGTGACAGTCTCCAACATTAGTCACTGGATCTACATTGATACTAGGATTGGGAGGTTTTTAGTGCTGCAGGAGGTGTAGGGTCTAGTAAGCGGGTTATTAAGTCAGCGAGTGTTTGAGTACCTACATCATACTTTTAGCTAGAGCGAGATACCCGAAGCAGCCATTACAGCCAATTCCTACCTCAGAAGTAGGGTATATTATCTGGGTTATCGAGTGAACTTCACACCTATTATTTATGCAAGCGAAGCATGAGTAATTACTCCAGCAATTCCCATCACTCACTGACAGATCGCCTATATCACCACGATTAATTGTACTATTTTCTACCTTAAATGACGGTGTTTATATTACTGGGATAGGGTACGATTAGCGGCAGGCTTTTTCTATTTACAAGGCACCGGCAGGATTACTAGAGGATTACCTACACCACAGTCTAATGTGTCAATGCCTCTCTGCCATTGGCTTAATTACAAACGTTAATATAGCAATATAGTTAGAGACATTCCTTACACTATACCTACCCCCACACATCATTCTATATGTTTAGTGATAGATGTTTTACTCAATCAATACATGTAAAGTTGTATTTTACAGTGGTGTGCAGTCAAAGTGAATTTCTTTTGAGTGACTTACCCCAAAGTAACCCATTTTTGTGTCCTATTTACTGTCACCTTCACAGTACTTGCACCCACCGACTAACCACATTATAAATTGAATATCTACAATATAGGTGGATTAATAGATCAGGAGCCTATTAGTTGATCAATTCCCCTCTGTGTGTCTGTTTTTTTTCATAGTGACCGGTGTTTCCTCACGGCATTTAAACGGCCGTCCAGTAGGCCGCTGCAAACAGGGACGTTGCATCTTCCTACGGGCCCGCGCGACCCGCGAGATGTGGCGCGGCCATACTGAATTCCTAAAATGGGAGAAGAACACCAGTAACTAAACTGGTAAGTACCTCGGGCATGACACTTCTGGTTGCGTCACTGGGGATCTGGCCGCAATCACATGATCTCTACCCCACGCGATCCCAGAAGCTCACTCCAGCAATGTTTTGTTTATCTGCTTCTAATATTGCCAGTTTCTGTACAGTGTTGATTCCATTTGGCATAATCTTGAATGGGATCCTGTGAGCCTGCTGTAATGTCATATTGTCAGAATCCCGGGTTGATTACCTGTCGAAGGCGTCTCGCTCTCCACGATAGAAGGGAACTCCATGTTTAGGTCTTTCTTTGCACTTTCCTTTTGAATGGGAAAAAAAAGGAGAGAATTCAGATATTGCAGTAAGCATGGTACAGAGGGAAGCATATATCAGAGATAGAGACATGCTAGAGCAGGGGTGCACACGAGATTTGTTTTTGGGGGGGGTGCGGCAGTTACAGAAGCCCCGCACTCTTCCCCAAGGCATTTAAATTTAATGCCGGGGGACCACGTGAGGCCTCTGTAACTCACTTAACGTGATTCAGCCGACTTTGGGCGTCATTTGACGCCTGTCGCCATGGCAACACGGGGTCACATGACCCCGCTGCATCATTTGACGCCGGCACACACATAAGGGGGGCGCAAGCACTGGGGAAGAGCTGGCAGGGGGGCACAGCACCAGAAGTTTACGCACCCCTGTGCTGGAACAAGAGATCATGCTCTGAAGCTGTAGGGTGGCAGGCTAATGTGAGGAGATCCTTCTCGGAAAGGGTGGTGGGGCTGTGGAATACATGGCCTCCCAACAGGTGGTAGAGGCTAACACAGGAAAGGAATGAAAGAAATACTTGGGATAGAAAGCCTAAATATGAAAGAAAGCCAAGGAAATGGGCAGGCACGGTTGGCCAACTGGTCCTCTTCTACTGTCAAATTCTATGTTTCTCTGTCAGATATACAGAAGTTCCCTCGTTTAACATTAAAGGGCCAAAGTCCAGGTGCTGGTCTCCAGCTAGGAACTTAATCTTTGCTCAAATGTTTCCAATAATTTTCATTTACATGGGCAACATAATCCAATTTCTCGGTTACTATAGTGCGTGGAGGCCCGTTCTGGTTTCACAAACTCAAGGTCACCACGCAGCTAGCCACAGGTTCTTGAAATGTCTCCTGCCTCCCTTATCTATAGGCCATCAATTCCTGTAACATCTGAGCAAGGTCACCCTGCCTGTAACATACCGCAGGGTATCCCTCTGTGCCCCTGCTAGTACTTGTAATGCCTGAGCAAAGATCCCTCACCTTGTAATACTTATACCGGTATAGCCTACGATTCGACCCATATAACTTTAATATCTGAGCATATATCTGCAATATCTCAGTTAGGTCCCCAACACTTTACTTATAATAACTGAGCAGGGACCACTAACCTATATGTACCTTTATGTACTTGTATCTTGATGTAACAGCAACATCTAATCAGGGGCCCTCATCTTTAGCTGCCAGTACCTCTAAGACCTCAGACATAGTGTATGCGAGGAGAGATTTATGTCCTGCAGACAGAGGCGACGGGGAGGCGTGTCGGGGGTGGCGTGACCGTGACATCACGGAACCGCTCACATAACCCGGTAGTCGTGCGGCAAAGACAAGCAAGTTTGTCTCGCCAAGCATCTGCAACCTCGGTGCTCACGTGCACGCATGCACTGTGCACATGCGCATTGGCCTCCATTAGTTTGGATTTGGCGCGCGCAACGTCTGATCCACTATGGATGCGGCCTAAGATTTGAGCCAGAGGCCCACACCCTTCTTTCGACTCACCTTTTGAGGCGGCTGTTTATCTATGAGGTCTATCAGCATTTTCTTGTTTCTGTTCAGATTGCTCTCCCTCGATTTACGCTTTTTCCAAACTCTCTCCTCCAGGGAGTTCAGGCTCATCTGGAAGCCAGTAAGTCGGATGGTAATTATTAGTGACTTCATTATTACTGGTCCTAAAACAAACCATACCGGACCTGTGCCCACCCAACATGAACTGCAACTCATTCATATACCAGGAAATATTCTATTTCAGTTTGCAGTACAATGGGGATTTAATCTCATTTTAAGACCCAAAAAAGCTACCGTATCGGCCTGAATAGTGGTACGTTTTTTTCAAAACCTTCAAAAACTTTAGGGTCGCATTATGTGCGAGGCCGTACTATATTCGGGCCAATACGGTGTTTGCCACGCCAGGATAATTCATTCATTGATACGGTTCTTCACTTATGCCTCGTCAATGCCATGTTGATAATTCACTTTTTTTCTTTTGGAGTCTGGGTCCAATGCCTGTAATTGGTTTTTCACGTTGGCTAAGTTTGACACCGGTTTATTTAACAGAGATGGCGGATTTTATTTATGCAGAGAAAAGAGGAAACAATAACCGTGTCCGTGCCGTGTGACCTTGGACAAGTCCCTGTATCTCCCTTTGCTTCAGGCACCCAAAATTTAGAGCGTGAGCTCTACAGGTCAGAGCCTCACTGTGCCTGCAAAATGCTAGTCCCAATGCTACATCCAAATGACAAAGTATATAGTTAAATGCTCATCTGTTTGTCCTCTCATAAGTCATTTAGTTAAACTCTTTGTCCAAAGTGATACAAGCCTGCAGCCACGTCACGGCCCCTCTCCGGGTGTCAGGACACCATACTTATTGGAAGACAAACAGAGGAATATTTAACTATATACTTTCTCATTTGGATGTAACATTGGGGATTTTTGTTATGATGTTGCATATAGTACATTTGTTCACACCCACAATAGCACTCCTTTTGACACATATATATGATGTGGTGGGTGTTGGTCTCAGAGCTGGCAGGGATTTTGTGTGTTCATTCAACCGCTCCTGAAATCTTTAAACAAAGGGTTAATTCGAAGCCAAACGGTGGAATTTGTATGTTATGGAAATTATGGAGCCAAATGAATGTACCTGGGGGCAGCGCTGTATGGGGATACATACTCCAATGCTGGCTCTGTGTGCATCTGCTTGCAATTTGGGGGGTGTCAATAGGACTTAGGGAGGAGTTCCCGACACTTATTACAATGGGATTTATCAGACTGTATGTTTGTGTGTATTTTCATATTGTTTTCTCCCTCTTTTCCATGTCAAGAAGCCACCAGGTTTGGCAGGATGTAAATCTCACTGGCTAACTCCAGAAGTAATAAAGTTGATTAACTTGTTTCTTTGCCCCAGTACATAGGGGCTTATTCATTAAACTGTTACAGTGCTGATCACTGTTAGAGAAACACCCATTCAAATCAATGGGAATCTCAGTGTAATGTCACCCAGGTCAGACAATGCATAACCCCATTGGTGTCAGAAGAGGTGAATTTTAAATGATTCCCTTAGGTACAGTCACTATGTCGAGAATCCATTGGTATTTTGGGCTTGATGCATAACGTATAACAAGAGACAGGGGGTACTCAATGCTACATCCCATTGACAAAACATATATGATGAAAAGTATAAAGTAAAATACTTCAATAATAAAAATTGATGCATAACGTAGCAAGACTCGCTGTCTCCGGGCCGCAGTCGAAGAAGCAAAAGTCAGCGGCGCTGGAGACAGTGTCTGCTGTTAACATGCTGCGGGAGTCCATGCGCCCGTATGTGACCGCCCTGAATCGTTAATCCTCTGGTGCCATGAGCACCGCTGTCTCGCGGCAGCAGCACAGAAGATAGTTACCTCAGCTACATCTGTATGGACTGAGGTCCCATTTCTTGGTCATCTCTTTAACTTGGAGACCACTTGATTTCCATGCGGTGTGCATCTTCCTCAGGGTAACCAAGTAGCTCACAAGGAATTTGGGGAATTAACTAGTTAGGAGATTTTTATTCCCCAATATATAACCCACAATTATGTCATCTAGCATGCAGTTTGTAGTTATATAGCCGGGCGGAGGCAGCTGAAGTCTACGGGGTATATGAATCAAGGCAAAAGCAATGCAATTATGGAGCAAAATATTCTGTACCGTATGTATCAAAACAAGAAATCCGTAGGATTAGTTTTCTTTGATACATATGATGCAATTATTTTAGACCAGAATTGCCCCACTTTTGCCGTCATACATATGCCCCCATATTTGGGAACCAAAGGATACTGGCTATTTGGTTTCTTATAATTATAGATATAGATTATCATAGTATCTATAGTATCATACTATCTATAATTGTAGACGAATGATCCGAGATGTCCAGAGTTGCCGCTAGCAACAGATCTCCCAGGAATTTAATCAATATAAAAAATGCTACATCTTTATTCAGGACACGTTTATGTGTTTAAACACAGGAATAAAACTCCCGCGCATTTCACGCCAAGTGGCGTGGGAGTTTTTTCCCCTGTGTTTGTATCCATCAACGTGTCCTGAATAAAGATGTTGCATTTTTTATATTGATTGAATTCCCGGGAGATCTTTTGCTACCGGCGACTCTGGACATCTCGGATCATTCGTCTGCATCTACGCAAGTTTGGAGACACGCTACAGGGACCCATCAGTCACTCTACCGCTGTGCCGATATCATAGTGCCAGGAGATTGCACTGTACCCGAGACGGCCATTCACCACAAGCGGCGGCACTACGACTTTCCAAGCCACCCCTGATCCCGGGTTCCACTTTGGAATAGGTGAGCTGTAGCCCATTACAGGACCCAGGTACTTGATTGGATGGTTTCTATTTCTATGTCTTATCCCTGATGTTATAGTGACCGTCGGATAATCCGTTCCGACGTCGGATAACGCGTTCAGCGGAATGTATTATCAGGCGTCGGATAATCCATTCAACGGATAACGAGGACCACCTGAACATACCTATATTAACTAAAGTGATACGCCCTTTTTCCCGGAGCACCGGACAGTTTTTGGTTACTTTCTGTCTATAATTGTAGGCCTATTAGCCAACTTATTTACCATGGCTTCAAAAAAAGAGACGAGGGGATAAAACTAGTAAGGAAACATCAGACGAAAACATATAGTCGCAGCCACCATGTGACACGAGAGGAGTTTGTCCCGTAACTTTAAAGACGGTTGGTGGCATTTAAAGATCGTGCACAGCCATACCTGTGAGTAGTTCTCAATGACACAACAGTAGGGATACTGAGTTGCTGTGATAACTTACTCCAGGGGTGGCCAACTCAAGTCCTCAAGGGAAACCAACAGATCAGGTTTTCAGGATATCCCTGCTTCAGCACAGGTGGCTCAATCAGCGGTTCAGTCATTATGAGGAGTTGGCCACCCCTGTCTTACTCCTTTAGAACTGGAGAATGCATTGAAGGCTCCACTAGCATTGAATGTTTTAAATAGTCACAATAGTTCAGATAGGGAAACAGAAACTCAAGTAAAAAGCTGGACCATTTGACACTTACTTTGATGGCCTCTCTCGAAATTATGGCTTCATCAGCCATTTGAGTCAGGGACTCCAGCTCTTTCCCATAAGCGAGCACTGTGTTCTCCATCACATTCAGATGTACAGGGAAATGGACCAATTCCTAATTGAGAAGGAATAGGACAGGTGAGCATAAGGACACCACAGAGAGACCGTGGAAAAGGGGAGAGCCAGAGATCATATGGAGTTTGCAATGTGGTAGAAAAGTTGGTGGAACAAATTGACCTCATGCTGTCAGCTTCATCGTAGGAAGCATTAGTTAAAATTCGTCCTTTGACTGTTTCAAAAAAAGCTGTTATTTTTTCAGTCAGCATCACCTCGTTGATCCTTTTCTCAACAGTTTGTCTTGAGGGGGGGGGGTGGTGATTTTCTTCCACGAGACCGTCACGGCGCATCTCGCTGCCGTCAGAGTAAATGAGATCAGCCTTCTCATTGGGCGACCAATATCTTCAACTGGCTTTGCCAACAAAAAGATCAGTGGCTCAATGGGGATGGACAAATCCGTTATTTCTTTAATAATAGGTTGGGTAGTGATCCAGTATTTCTGTATCGCCGGGTATGTCCACCAGATATGAACCATATCAACCCTTTGCCCGCAGCCCCTCCAACATAGATCAGACACCAGAGGGTATACCAGTTTCAATCGAGGTTGAGTGAGGTACCAATACATAGGATTATATATATATATTTTTTCTTTAATAGTAGTACATATGGAGGTTTTCGCAGCAAACTCCCAAATATTCTCCCAATCATCGCTGTCAATTTGTATGTTTAAGTCAGCCGCCCAATTGAGCATATAGTCATGATCAGGCAAGTCAACCGAGGCCTCCATTCCCGCATATATTCTAGTAATTAAACCTTTTTGATAATTATCTCTCCTACACAGTGCCTCAAAACCGGTAAGAGAGGGGAATTCTAATTTCGGGGAATTTTTTTTTGTAGGAAATGTCTAATCTGGAGGTATTTAACTATGTTCAAATCTGGTGCCTCATACCTGATTCCGAGTTCCTGGTAACTGGAAAATGTCCCGTTATCTAGTAGATCAGCAATTACTCTAATACCCTTTGCTTTAAACTGGTCAAATTGTTTGTAGTCACATTCCGGGGGGAAGTTAGGATTATCGAAAAGCAGGGTGAGTTGTGACACGGGAGACGCGAGTTTAAATTTGCCCGTGGATTTGGTCCAGATCCCCCAAGTGAATCTCATCGCACCCAGCTTAAACATTTATGATTTTAATCGGATCCGGGTTATTCCCTGGTATCTTAACTAGAGCTGTTGGATTTTGATAAAATACTCGGGCACCTTCTAGAAAATAATCTTTAAATCCAAAATTCTGTAATGTTTTATCTAGGATTACCCAATCTATTTTGTTAAACGCCTTCTCTGCACCCAGATTTAGCAGAATGGCTTTGGTTCCAGAAAGGTGAACATGGTCCAACTATATTTATTATTTTCCGGGTGTTATCTAGTGGACATTTATTTTAATGATCTGAGGAACCAGAACCCCCATTCTATATGGTAAGAAACAGGGTAACACATAGCTAATAGATCCTCAAACTAGATTCACGTGAATAGAAGTGAATGTGTCGTTAGCTATGCACTACCCACCCTTTGACTATACAGCTATATCTTTAATCGTATCTTTGTGTGAATCTCAGTGGATCTCCATGAAAACAGAAGTTGTTAAACCCATGGATTATACTGGTTTTTGAGTATGGGGGATTCTGTAATGTTTGGCTTTTAGGTTAAGACTTTTTACTATGTTCTCAGCTTTTTGTTGGGGCCTTGTTTCTGGAATATCTGGGTTTTGATAGTGCTGGGTTCTGTATTCAGAGCCTTGCTAAACTTGTGTAAGGAATCGGGGAACACGTCCTCTGCTACGTGTTCCCTCCTTACCTGTCATCACACAGTCCTCTACTATGGCACCAGCGCGTGCGCGCAGCCCCGCTCTGCTTATAGAGCGCGCGCGCAGTTCTTCTAGAGTGCCACAGAGCTTAGCTCCGCCCCCTCTGACGCGCCGCGCTTCAATCGAGCGCGGCGCGCACACGTGACGTCGTGCACCACTACCCAGCTGCGTGGCAAGTACTTACAGCCCACTTGTCTCCTGCAGCCAATCCTTGCCTCCACGGAGGCTGTGCCCTGCTCCGCCTCCCTTGTGACTGGTTCCTGTGTGCTATAAATATCCTGCAGTTCCCTTCCTGCTTTGCTGAGCATAACCAGTTGTAGCCTTGTGCCTCCACGTCTGTGGTGCACTGCTCCTCGTTCTTGTGCTTTATCTCTACAGTTAACCCTACATGTACCGACCCAGCTTGTATTTGGATTCTCCTGTGGATACTGCCCCCGGCTTACCCTCGACTCTGCTGACTTCTCCAACCCCGACCACGGCTACACGGACTTCCAATATTCTGACCTCTCCAACACCAGACCACGGCTATACGAACTTGACCATTCTAATCTCTCCAACCCAAGACCTTGGCAAGTATCTGGACAAACCCACTCTCTCCAACCCAGACCCAGTTACGTTTGACAATCCGCCTGCCAGGCACGCTTCCGCTGCTGTGGGTGCGTGGTTCAATACTTCCCACCTCTGTATCGGGGTCCTGTCTTGCTCGTGAGCAGCGCAAGCGTTACAACTTGAGCCAAAAACTTACATCCTCTAGGTTCTGCAGAATCTTCAAGTACGTCTGGTTGATGTTTCCCGCACTAGACAGTTTTATCACCATCTTGTCTATTTTGTTCTCCAACTGGCGGATCATCTACAAGAAGACAGACAAGACGGATACTCATTGTACAGATGTAGCAAGAGTTTCTATCCCCGGCAACGCAGACGAGCAAGTAGGCTTGGTACATCTGTATCTAGAAACACCAACAGAGCTGTTCTCTGTATATCTATATCTATATATTTCTGAAAGTGTTGTATGCGTGTCTGGTTGTCCTGTGTCAAGGGGCAATCACATTGGATCTTTGGCCCGTCACTCTGCCTCAGGCCTCAGGCCAATGAGATTGCTCCCTTGGCCCGCCCGCCCCCGCACACCTCTCATTGGCCTGAGGCGGAGTGACGGGCCAAAGGTCACACACACACACACTCTCACTCTCACTCTCACTCTCACTCTCACTCTCTCTCTCTCTCTCTTGCTTGGCCTAACTCTCCCCCGTCAGTCGGACCGCAGCTCACATTCCACACCCCCCTCCCCCCCCTCTCCCGGTGCCCCTCACTCTCTCCCCCACCTCCCCCAAACCCGCACGCTCCGCAAATTCCCCAGCCGCACTATCACGCGCGCTCCCGGATGGAGGGGAAGCGCGGCCCGGGCTTCCTGCACTCCCCCGGCCTCCTGCACTCACCATCACGTGCACCGGCTCCCGGACGGAGGGGAAGCGCGGGCCGGGCCTCCTGCACTCACCCTCACGTGGCGCGGGTCTCCTGCCCCAGCCTGCCACTCTTGCCCCCCCGCCAGCTTCCGAACCCACCTCCTGCCCCAGCCTGATGCCACGGGGATATCCGTGCCAGGAGGGGAACCGTCTGCCGCCAGGAAACACCACCCGGTCAAGCTAAGTCACCCACCGTCTCCCACCCACGCACTGTCACCCAGTCAAAGTCACCCACCCAGTCACTCACTCACCCACTTTCACTCACTCACTCACCCACTTTCACTCACTCACCCACTTTCACTCACTCACCCACTTTCACTCACCGACCCACTTTCCCCCAGTCATCCACCCACTTTGCCCCAGTCACCCACCCACTTTGCCCCAGTCACCCACCCACTTTGCCCCAGTCACCCACCCACTTTGCCCCAGTCACCCACCCACTTTGCCCCAGTCACCCACCCACTTTGCCCCAGTCACCCACTTTGCCCCAGTCACCCAGTCACACACCCACTCACTCACCCAGTCAGTCACCCAGTCAGTCACCCAGTCAGTCACCCACCCACCCAGTCAGTCACCCACTCAGTCAGTCAGTCAGTCACCCACTCAGTCAGTGAGTCACCCACCCAGTCAGTCAGTCACCCACCCACTCACCCACCCAGTCACCCACTCAGTCACCCACCCAGTCACCCAGTCAGTCACCCAGTCAGTCACCCACTCACCCAGTCAGTCACCCATTCACCCAGTCAGTCACCCACTCACCCAGTCAGTCACCCACTCACCCAGTCAGTCACCCACTCACCCAGTCAGTCACCCAAAACCACCCACTCACCGACCTCACCCACCCACTCACCGACCACAACACACCCACCCCACCCACACCCACCCCCACCCACCCACCGACCCCACCCACCCACCGACCCCACCCACACCCACCCACCCACCGACCCCACCCACTCACCCACCCACCGACCTCACCCACCCAACCCAGCCACTAACCCACCCACTCACCAACCCTGAAAAAGTCACCCAGTCACAGACCCAAAAAAAGTCACCCAGTCACCGACCCACCCACCAACCCAAAGTCACCGACCCACCCACCGACCCAACCACCCACCGACCCAAAGTCACCGACCCACCGACCCAAAGTCACCCAAACCGACCCAAACTCACCCACCCACCGACCCAAAGTCACCCACCCGAAGTCACTCACCCACCGACCCACCCACTGACCCAAAGTCACCCACCCACCGACCCACCCACCGACCCAAAGTCACCCACCCACCGACCCAAAGTCACCCACCTAATCCTGGGACTGTGAACACTTAGGTAAGCACAAACTGAAATGATGTTAGCGAGTCACTAAATGGCTATACCTACATGCGGGCACAACTGTACTAGATCTGTTATACTGGTGATAGATAACCTGTAGTATACAATTCAATATGCTAGCTCAAGACATATAGAAATGTTCTGGGAGCTAGCACTATTAACCCATAAGACTGCTAGTAGAATGGTGGCAATGTGGCAATAGAAAACTGCAACATGCTGATAAACATGTTAGAGAATAATGCAAGTGTGTCCTTTACTGGAAGGATGACAACACTTTGACCAATTATGCACGTCTTTTCAGATGTTCTGACGAATGTCATGCAAAAATGTGACATCCTCAGGTATGATATAACTATATACTATACATGCAAAGACAGATTGTGCTTATGGGATTCTGTCAAGCCCCTCCATTGAAGAAGATATCATTTCAATGTGACCCATGATGGTGTTACCGATTGTGTCACCTATTGGGTAGCTGTGGTCCGTAGCTTCATACAAGACAAGCATCGTCTGATAGGTACCTGTTGTTCCTTGTGTTTCTCCATGTCTGGGAGGTTTATCCGCTTCAGGGTGTCCAGGTCAGACTCCATATCTTCCAGGCATTTCTCACGTTTGCGCACCTCATACTTTACCTTGTTATAGGCATTGACCGCGTCAAACAGATACTTCTGGAGCTGATCCCTAGCATCCTGGATAAGCAAATTTCATCACTGCTGTTCTGACATATATCACTAAGAGGGTTTAAATGCTACAGCACTGTTTATTTAAGTTACGATTCTTATCGTTTATTTGTAAAGCACCAACATATTCCACGGTGTGGTACAGTAGGGCTTTTTATTATTATATTTTTAAAACTTGTTCTTTATTCCATTTTTTCTTCAAGGGGGTGGGGAGGGGGTACAAAAAATACACTAGAGAGAAGGAGTGGCTCAGTGAGTAAAGACACTGACTATGGCAACAAGGTTGAAGCAGGGGAGCCTGGTTCAATTCCCGGTGTCGGCTCCTTGTGACCTTGGGCAAGTCACTTTATCTCCCTGTGCCTCAGGCACCAAAAAACATAGATTGTAAGCTCTACGGAAGCACTATACATGAACAAACAATTATTATATTATTATTACTAGAGTAACCATGGGACATTTCAATTACTGACATTTACGTACATAAGTGAACCGGAACCCGGATATCAAATAAAAATAGCACTATAATAGAAAATACTTTGACAATAATACATTACATTACATATATAGGATGTTATTATTCTAAAGGTGTCCAAAATGTTGAACATTTTATAACGCGCTACTCACCAAGAAACTCAGTACTAGAGTGGGTGTAGGAACTTAGGGTGAACAGCCATCCCAGACCTACAACCGGGACCTACCGAAAACATATAGGGGAACGACGAAGAAGACCAACAAAGGGCGGGAAACACGAACGGGAGCAGGAAAGCTGCCTGTCAGGGTATTAGGATGCAGTAGGAGAGAGAAATGGCAGAGCACAACCGGAATTATCCAAAAAAAGAGAGAATTAGGAGGAAAGTGCGTTATCCATAAAAGGGTTTAATAGTCATGGAAGGAAAAAAGGGCAAGGCATTACCCTACCAACATGTTTCGTGCTACGCAGAGCACTTTATCATGTTCATTTATTTCCTTGATAAAGTGCTCTGCGTAGCACGAAACATGTTGGTAGGGTAATGCCTTGCCCTTTTTCCCTTCCATGACTATTAAACCCTTTTATGGATAACGCACTTTCCTCCTAATTCTCTCTTTTTTGGATGATTCCGGTTGTGCTCTGCCATTTCTCTCTCCTATTGCATTCTATCTCCACGGACGGAGGCGCACCTTGAAGGTCTGACGGGCTCAACATGGACGCTGCAGCGGATTCGTGAGTTTTTCCTGCTTGCTACAGTACATGGTTATATTATTCTGTTAAGGGATTAGGGTATTATCTATTGGGGTGATTATTAGCCTTTGGGTTCCTGTACAACTTGAGGGCCATCTATGCTGGTTTACCAACTAGGATACCACACCCAGTACCCTCCCTACAATCAAGATAACATCCCAGACATCACACAGGATTCACCCTCATTATTTCATTATTACTATGACTGTATACGGTTCTTAGCACCACGCATTATACTCCTGTCAGGGTATTAGGGTCTGCCAGTAATTCAACAATACAGACACAAGGTTTCTCAGAACAACCATTAGGCTGTGTCTCTAATATTCATGAGGGACACATTATGTATGGAGATGTTTGGTTCTCACCGTCATTTTAGAATTAGTAAGAGCAAGTTTCTTCTTCTTCTGTCCCCTGCATGCCTGTGCTATGGTGGCTGCGTCATACTGTTCAGAAACAGATAGATCGTGTCATCAGAGAGAACTAGAACCATAAAAAAAAGTTCTAGCGAAGGTTACGTCAACATTCAAACATCTTTTGCAATGCTACTATCTACTATATATTTTGGAAAGTTTTTGTGTCTGTTCGCTATGCATTTGGGCACCTCTTAAGATATTGTAACCACACTTTGCATGATGGTTCCTGAGATCAAGGAGCAGGATTTTGTCTGTTTGACTACAATTGGATGGCATTTTGAATCAAGATGGCAGACTGAACCTTTAAAAAAAGCAAAGATGTTAACAAAATTCTGCAGGACTGTATTGTGCGCAGTTAGGACTGTAGTGTGTGTGTGTGTGTGTGTGTGTGTGTGTGTGTGTGTGTGTGTGTGTGTGTGTGTGTGTGTGTGTGTGTGTGTGTGTGTGTGTGTGTGTGTGTGTTGAGTTAAGTTATGGTGAGTAAAAAAAGTGACAAAAACCCTCCACAGCAAAGCAAATATGCAAATGTAAATACAACTGTATGCTCATCTGCATGTCTTAGGCAGGTCTGCAACCCCGCCCTTCACCATTATCACCCAGCACACAGCACTCCCACTGCAGCAAGGGACTTTGGAAAATGACATGCAAATGAGCAGAGTCCCTTGCTGCAGTGGAAGTGCTGTGTGCTGGGTGATAATGGTGAAGGGCGGGGTTGCGGACCTGCCTAAGACATGCAGGTGAGCATACAGTTGTATTTATATATATATATATATATATATACATATACATATATATATTTATATATATATAAAGCAGAAAATAGCCGTGTTAGTCCAGTTGCGATAGTGCAGAATAAATGAGTTCTTCAGTATTAGGTGATACCTTTTTTATTGGACTAACAATTTATGTCAAAGGACAAGCTTTTGAGAGTTCTCCTCTCTTCTTCAGGTCAAGCAATACTGATATACAAAGGATTCAATGGCTAAAACAGTGTAGAGAGAGGAAAGAAAAAAAACAACAGATATTTACTGTAGATAAGGTAGAGACAGATCTAGGAAAGAGTAGAGTGATTCTGGCAGCAGCATTTAGGATAGATTGTAGGGGAGACAGGTGAGAGGCAGGAAGGCCGGACAGCAGGAGGTTACAGTAATCAAGATGGGAGAGAATGAGGGCCTGAGTCAGAGTTTTAGCAGTCGAGCAACAGAGGAAAGGGCGTATCTTTGTTATATTGCGGAGGAAAAAGCGACAAGTTTTAGAAATGTTTTGAATGTGAGGGGCGAATGTGAGAGAGGAGTCGAGTGTGACCCCTAGGCAGCGTGCTTGGGCTACTGGGTGAATGATTGTAGTTCCAACAATGTTTCGACATGTTTCAACCTTGATGGGTATCATCAGTGTGAGGTTGGTTGTTGGCTATGCTGGTTTGAGACTAAGAGTAGGTATTCACCACACTTATTAAGGTTATGGTGGGTAAAAAAAGTGACAAAAACCCTCCACAGTAAAGCATAAAGCAACTGTAAATATTACTGTATGTTCATTTGCATGTCTTAGGCCTCGGCCATGTTTACCGCTTGCTGGCGGAAGCGTGCTGAGGCTCGCTCCCGCTCAGCACTGAGCCCCTACAGCCGCAATTAGAGCAGCTTTAGTAGGGGCTCACCTTTCCGCGTGCTTGCGGAAGCGCAGGTCTTAGGGGAATTTAAAATTCCCCCGCTTGCCGGCGCGACAGGCCAGTCAGGTGAGCGGTTCGCCCAATGAGGGCGAACCAGCTCCGTGACGTCACTGGCCCGCCCCCGGCCAGTGGCGCGCCCGCCCCCGGCCCGCCCCCTGACGGCCCGCTGACAGCGCGTGCGGTAAGCAACCGCAAGGCCAGGGAAAGCACCCGCTTTCCCTGCGCCTCAGCACGCCAGCAGGGAGCATGGCCAAGGCCTTAGACAGGTCTGCAACCCTGTCTTTCACCATTATATCTATATAGCAAATATATATGGTGGAGGTTTATTGGTGCCCTTTTCACCCACCATGACTTAAAATGTGATGGTACAGTATATATATAAATATTTCAAATTGTGCCCCTGGTCCTGGCGATGACAGTAGTAACGATCCCTGCAATATTTTTTAATAGACGAACATTTTGTATCGTAGGCTGGTATTCGAAAGGATCAGCGTGGGAATGCTTCATATGTACGAATGTATCTTCCTATTCTTCTCTATGTACATCTTCATAGATGTACAAAGAGCAGGGGTGGGCAACTCCAGTCCTCAAGGGCCACCAACAGGTCATGTGGGTGGCTCAATCAGTGGCTGTCAATGACTGAGCCACCTGTGCTAAAGCAGGGATATCCTGAAAACCTTACCTGTTGGTGGCCCTTGAGGACTGGAATAGGCCACTCCTGACAGAGTATGCAGAACTTTGAATAACTCATCGGTCTCCCTTTCATGTGTAGAGAATATTTATTTATCAGATTTCCATGCAATAGTCTTATAGAGTGCTAGCAATAATGTAACATTAGAACTAGTAGCAATACAAGCAATACTAAAAACTTTGGGGGGAGGGGGGAACGATATTATTTAAATGTATTGCAGATCCCTTAAGCACAGACGTGGTTGACATTATTGAACACGTATAATAAATATACAAAAAATGGCGTATATTTATTAAGTGATGAAATTCGAAGGGACGCTGGAAGACTCCTCATGGCCTATACAGGCAGTCCTCAGTTATCCGACACAATGCGTTACTCAAAATGGCGTTGGATAGCGAAACGTCTTAAGGCGAAACACGTTTTCCCATAGGAACACTGTTTAAATGAAAGATTCCGTTCCTGAAGGCATTTTGTACAGTAAGGTGTCTTCTGGTGCTGGAAAGTGTCTTACGGAGCAGCACTACTTGGCCGAAATATGGACTCGTGTAGCGATGATTAATGACCAAGCAACACTGACGTAATAGGGTCATAACCAGATTTATAGTCAGTGAGCGCAGAGCATGTTGTACTCCTATTTTTCCTACAGTGCATCAAGGATATATAATGCAAGATTGTAGGATTGCAGTATGCACAACTTGCACACGGATGCAATCATGGATGCGTAGTGTATAAAATCACAGTATAACAAGAGTATCATGAAGATTTGAAATAAGACTCAGTTTTGTACAAGGTAGAAGTATTGAAGAATGAATGCATTGCATACAGCCCAGTCCCTGCTGTTCAGATTACCTGTTTAGCAATGTCCAGTGCTGTTCGGGCGTGCTTAGCATTGATTCGAAGCTTCTTGATGTTCTCTCTGTTCTGGCCTATGGTCTCCTGGGCTGTCTGGCTGAAAAATGTCCTCCCTTGCTCTATAGAGAAATCAGACCCTTAATTACAGGTCACCGCAGACATCTCTAGTACCGGGGTTTTCATGGTTTGTGCTAGTAGCTGAGCCGCTGATAGAGACAATGCACTTCACCGATGTAATAAGGGAGTAAAACGAGATGCTGGTATCATTCTTGCTTCACCCTTAGAGTAAAGTACTGTCTTGGTCTCTCTCGGTAAGTATAGGCAATTGATTATATTGGTTATAAGTAAGTGTGCGTGCGGCGGTCTGGTCTGGGTTGGGTCATTAGAACTACGTAAAGATATCTGGTTAGTCCCTACACCACACTAGTCCAGCATTATACTCCAGGCGGCCACAACCCCCACGTTCTACATACTGTGTGTACTAATATGATTTCTGAGTTTTTCTTTGCGTCAAAGTTATGTGCGGGGAAAAAAAGGACAACCCTTAATAAATTGTGTGTGGCGAGTATGAAGGGCGTTATGTGACCCACCCACCCCTTATTTTGTTGTTCCCTCCTCCTTTCCCATTGTGGTATCCCTTCCCTTGTGCAGTTTCCCCACATCACTATCCTTTGGGTCCATGTTGTGTATTTCCTGCTGACGTGACATTATTCCAGGTTTATTGTAGATTTCGCTTTTTTTTTCATTAAAATTCACATTTTGGCATATTCAGTTTTTTGACTATTTTTCCAACAGTCAGTCAGTGCTGGAACATTTCAGTGTGTTTATATATTGTTTTGGGAGGAACTCTGGTCCTCTCTCTGTTCCTTATTGCAGCGGTGCGCAAACTGGGGGGCGGGAGAATGTGCTGGGGGGGCGCGGGCTGTTACAGAGGCCCCGCGATCTTCCCGCAGGCATTTAATTTAATGCCGGGGACGGCGTGAGGCCCCTGTGAGCTCACTTACCTACAGGCAGCCAGGTCTTCGGCGACGCGTTGCAACGCGACGGCAATGACGCCACGGGGTCATGTGATGTCACGCATCGCCATGGCAACTGCACGTCAAATGACGCGGTGGGGTCACATGACGTGACCCGCGACGTCATTTGAAGCTGTGTCTTCGGGGGAGGGGAAGGGGGGGGGCGCGAACGCTGCGGCTCCCAGGAAGGGGGCCGCAGCTGAAAAAGTTTGCGCAGCGCTGCCTATATATATATCATATTTACCTTGCTTCAAGTGTGCTGTCAGCCATTTTTATTTTATTGCGTTATGTGACTTCTTGCATATGGCGCATAGTTAATTGTCTGAAATGAGCTTTGCGCACATTGCGTTCTGTTGCGTACCCGGTTGATACAGTTTTAATTAAAAACAGAATGCTGTCTATTTTATAACTAGAGATATATGGGTGTGTAGCACTCCCAAAAATTGCAAATAAATGCGGTACTTGCGCAATGCCGGAGCTCCTGGTTCGGGGAGGGCTATCTGCAGCGATCCAGGTATACAGCAACAAGAGAGATGATCCAGGGCTCCACGGGGTTTCTCTAGGAAACCAGTCACTTGAGAAAGGCCTACGTGAGGCCGAAACGTTGTGTATCTTGAATAAATTCTTTCCTAAAGAAACCCGTGGAGCCCTGTATCATCTTTCTTGTTATTTTATAACTAGTACTGTATTAGTTAATGCAGTATCATATATTAGTTAAATATATTTTATAATAGCCATACTGTGAAAATATGACATTTTGTCAATGTATATAATCAAATATCAGCACAAAGGAAAAACCTGGCGCCAAATACA